>NC_053028.1:312671708-312693679 GCF_003073215.2 Triticum urartu | reverse complement strand
GTGTCGCCACGAAGGGAATCCTAAGCTATGAATGCATGCCCCCCCAACCGAGGTTCACCTAGCAAAGTGCGAAGTAGCAACCCTCGCCCCCCCCCACACACACTTTCAGTCGACAGGCCAGAGAGGCATATATCACACCAAGATAGATCGTAAAACATACCAAGAATAATCCACCTTGGTCGTACAACCTCTCTATTGTTGTTGGTTAAAGTGATGGCTGTCCATGCGACCCCAGAGATGGGCTAGCTCGCCAACAATCACGCAAGTAGCTAGTCCACGAAGACAACCACTGCATGTGTGTGGCCCAAACATATGTATGGAGAGGTGTGTTTTTGAGTAACAATGGAACAACTTTGATGTTGCACCGTGATTTCAAAGTAGAAATCCCCAGACTGAGTGAGGGTTAGGTTGACGATGCATATGTATGTTACACCACACTTCAGGCCAATGACGGGGATTCATGCATGCATGCGTGCATAGTATATGCGCTGAAACTTAATTAGGTCTGAATCTCACCATGACTTATACTATGATAACACGGACCAAATAAAGAATCTGCCATGGTAACCTATCTTGTTGTTGGTCAGGTGATCACGGACGCCCACGCGGGCCCTCGAATATATACTGATAACCACGCGAGGGAGTGTACCTTCGACGGCGACCACTACATGCATATGTATGGAGGTGATGCATGCATGCATGTTTGAATACAAAACATTGATGTGGCGTGTGTCTCAAAAATTGTACACTAGCTCCCCACTGATATGTCCATTTTGCATCATGCTTTTATATCGATATTTATTGCATTATGGGCTATTATTACACATTATGTCACAATACTTATGCCTATTCTCTCTTATTTTACAAGGTTTACATGAAGAGGGAGAATGCTGGCAGCTGGGATTCTGGGCTGGAAAATGAGCAAATATTATATACCTATTCTGCACAGCTCCAGAAGTCCTGAAACTTCACGGAAGCTATTTCCAGAATATATAAAAAATACTAAGCGCAAGAAGTTCCAGAGGGGGGCCACACCCTGGCCACGAGGGTGGGGGGTGCGCCCTACACCCTTGGGCGCGCCCCTTGCCTCGTGGGACCCCTGGTGGACCTCCGATGCCCACCTTCTACTATATGGAGTCTTTCGTGGAGGAAAAAATCATAAGCAAGATTTCTGGACGCGACTCCGCCGCCACGAGGCAGAACCAATCTAGGGCTCTGGGGGAGCTTTTCTGCCGAGGAAACTTCCCTCCGGGAGGGGGAAATCATCGCCATCGTCATCACTAACGATCCTCTCATCGGGAGGGGTCAATCTCCATCAACAACTTCACCGGCACCATCTCATCTCAAACCCTAGTTCATCTCTTGTATCCAATCTTTGTATCCAAACCTCAGATTGGTACCTGTGGGTTGCTAGTAGTGTTGATTACTCCTTGTAGTTGATGCTAGTTGGTTTACTTGGTGGAAGATCATATGTTCAGATCCATTATGTATATTAATACCCCTCTGATTATGAAAATGAATATGCTTTGTGAGTAGTTATGTTCGTTCCCGAGGACATGGGAGAAGTCTTGCTATTAGTAGTCATGTGAATTTGGTATTCGTTCGATATTTTGATGAGATGTATGTTGTCATCCCTCTAGTGGTGTCATGTGAACGTCGACTACATGACACTCCACCATTGTTTGGGCCTAGAGGGATGCATTGGGAAGCAATAAGTAGATGATGGGTTGCTAGAGTGATAGAAGCTTAAACCCTAGTTTATGCCTTGCTTCGTAAGGGGCTGATTTGGATCCATATGTTTCATGCTATGGTTAGGTCTACCTTAATACTTCTGTTGTAGTTGCGGATGCTTGCAATAGGGGTTAATCATAAGTGGGATGCATGTCCAATTAAGGGCATTACCCAAGCACCGGTCCACCCACATATCAAATTATCAAAGTATCGAACGCGAATCATATGATCGTGATGAAAACTAGCTTGACGATAATTCCCATGTGTCCTTGGGAGCGCTTTCCTTCATATAAGAGTTTGTCCAGGCTTGTCCTTTGCTAACAAAAGATTTGGGCCATCTTGCTGCACCTTATTTACCTTTATTGCTTGCTACTCGTCACAAATTACCTTATCACAAAACTATCTGTTACCGATAATGCCAGTGCTTGCAGAGAATACCTTACTGAAAACTGCTTAGCATTTCTTTCTGCTCCTCGTTGGGTTCGACACTCTTACTTATCGGAAGGACTATGATAGATCCCCTATATTTGTGGGTCATCAAGACTCTTTTCTAGGGCCGTTGCCGGGGAGTGAAGCGCCTTTGGTAGGTGGAACTTGGTAAGGAAAATTTTATATAATGTGCTGAAATTTACTATCACTTGTTACTATGGAACATAATCCTTTGAGGGGTTTGTTCGGGGTATCTTTACCTCGTCCGGAACCACAATTAGTTACTCCTCAACCTACTGAACCTACTGAAAATGTTTACTTCGAAATTCCTTCGGGTATGATAGAGAAACTGCTAGCTAATCCTTTTTCAGGAGATGGAACATTGCATCCCGATTTGCACTTAATTTATGTGGATGAAGTTTGTGGATTAGTTAAGCTTGCAGGTAGCCTGATGATGTTATCAAGAAGAAGGTCTTCCCTTTATCTTTGATGGGAGATGCATTGACATGGTATAGGCTATGTGATTATATGGGATCATGGGACTACAAACGGTTGAAATTGGAATTCCATCAGAGGTTTTATCCTATGCATCTTGTTCATCGTGATCATAATTATATATATATATAATTTTTGGCCTCGCGAAGGAGAAAGCATCGCTCAAGATTGGGGAGGCTTAAGTCAATGTTATATTCATGCCCCAATAATGAGCTCTCAAGAGAAATGATTATTCAAAATTTTTATGCTTGGCTTTCTGACAACAATCGCTCCATGCTCGATACTTATTGTATTGGTTCCTTTATGATGAAGACTATTGAATTCAAATGGAATTTATTGGAGAGAATTAGACGCAACTCTAAAGATTGGGATCTCGATGAAGGTAAGGACTCAGGTATAACACCTAAGTTTGATTGTGTTAAATCTTTTATGGATACCGATGCTTTCCGTAAATTGAGCACTAAATATGGACTTGACTCTGAGATAGTAGCTTCTTTCTGTGAATCCTTTGCTACTCATGTTGATCTCCCTAAGGAGAAGTGGTTTAAATATAATCCTCCCATTGAAACAAAAGTAGTTGCACCTATTAAAGTTGAAGAAAAGACTATCACTTATAATGATCTTGTTGTTCCTACTGCTTATATTGAGAAACCACATTTCCCTGTTAGAATAAAGAATCATGCTAAAGCTTCAACTGTGGTCAACAAAAGTAATATTAAGACACTTAAACCCCCTGAGAAAATTAAAGTTGAACCTAAAATTTCTATGGTTAAAGACCTCTTGGCCAATAATATTGATGGGCATGTTATTTACTTCTGTGATGAAGCTGCTAGAATTGCTAGACCTGATGCTAAAATAAACACAGACCTGTTGTAGGCATGCCTGTTATTTCTGTTAAAATAGGAGATCATTGTTATCATGGCTTATGTGATATGGGTGCTAGTGCCAGTGCAATACCTATTTCCTTATAAAAAGAAATTATGCATGATACTGCACCAGCTGAGATACAAGATATCGATGTTACCATTAAGCTTGCCAATAGAGATACTATTTCACCAGTTGGGATTGTTAGAGATGTTGAAGTCTTGTGTGGGAAGGTTAAATATCCTGCTGATTTTCTTGTTCTTGGTTCCCAACAAGATAGCTTTTGTCCCATTATATTTGGTAGACCCTTCTTGAATACTGTCAATGCTAAGATAGACTGCCATAAGGATATTGTTTCTGTTGGTCTAGGGGATATGTCTCATGAGATTAATTTTGCTAAATTTCATAGAAAACCCCATGATAAAGAATTGCCTAGTAAAGATGAAATTATTGGTCTTGCTTCTACTGTCGTGCCTCCTACTGATCCCTCAGAACAATATTTGCTAGACCATGAAAATGATAGGTTCATGAATGAAAGAAGGGAAATAGATGAAGTATTCTTTAAACAAGGACCTATTTTGAAACACAACTTGCATGTTGAAATCCTCGGGGATCCTCCTCCACCCAAGGGTTATCCTGTGTTTGAGCTTAAACCATTACCTGATACTCTTAAATATGCTTATCTTGATGAAAAGAAGATATATCCGGTTATTATTAGTGCTAACCTTTCAGAGAAGGAGGAAGAGAAATTATTGAAAACTCGAAAGAAGCATCGTGCTGCTATTGGGTATACTCTTGATGATCTTAAGGGCATTAGTCCCACTCTATGTCAACACAAAATAAATTTGGAGGAAGATGCCAAACCAGTTATTGATCACCAACGACGACTGAATTCTAAGATGAAAGAAGTGGTAAGAAAGGAAATATTAAAGCTCCTTGAGGCAGGTATAATTTATCCCGTTGTTGATAGTAAGTGGGTAAATCCTGTCCATTGTGTCCCTAAGAAGGGAGGTGTTACTGTTGTTCCTAATGATAAAGATGAATTGATCCCGCAAAGAATTATTATAGGTTATAGGATGGTAATTGATTTCCGCAAATTAAATAAGGCTACTAAAAAAGATCATTACCCTTTGCCTTTTATCGATCAAATGCTAGAAAGATTATCTAAACATACACATTTTTTTTCTAGATGGTTACTCTGGCTTCTCTCAAATACCTGTGTCAGCTGATGATCAATCAAAGACCACTTTTACTTGCCCTTTTGGTACTTTTGCTTATAGACGTATGCCTTTTGGTTTATGTAATGCACCCACTACCTTTCAAAGATGCATGATGGCTATATTCTCTGACTTTTGTGAAAAGATATGTGAGGTTTTCATGGACGATTTCTCTGTTTGTGGATCCTCTTTTGATGATTGCTTGATCAACCTTGATCGAGTTTTGCAGGGATGTGAAGAAACTAATCTTGTTCTGAATTGGGAGAAATGCCACTTTATGGTTAATGAAGGTATTGTCTTGGGGCATAAAATTTCTGAAAGAGGCATTGAAGTTGATAAAGCTAAAGTTGATGCTATTGAAAAGATGCCATGTCCCAAGGACACTAAATGTATAAGAAGCTTCCTCGGTCATGCTGGTTTTTATAGGAGGTTCATTAAGGACTTCTCAAAATTTCTCGGCCTCTGACTAACCTATTACAAAAAGACATTCCTTTCCTCTTGGATGATGATTGTGTAAAAGCATTGATTTCTGCACCTATTGTTCAGCCACCTGATTGGAATTTATCCTTTGAAATTATGTGTGATGCTAGTGATTATGTTGTAGGGGTTGTTCTAGGGCAAAGAGTTGATAAGAAATTAAATGTTATTCAATATGCTAGTAAAACTCTAGACAATGCCCAGAGAAATTATGCAACCACTGATAAGGAATTCTTAGCAGTTGTATTTGCTTGTGATAAGTTCAGACCTTATATTGTTGATTCTAAAGTAACTATTCACACTGATCATGGTTCTATTAAATATCTTATGGAGAAGAAAGATGCTAAACCTAGACTTATTAGATGGGTTCTCTTTCTACAAGAATTTGATTTGCATATTATTGATTGAAAGGGAGATGAGAACCCTGTTGCAGACAACTTGTCTAGGTTAGAAAATGTTGTTGATGACCCACTACCTATTGATGATAGCTTTCCTGATGAACAATTAAATGTCATAAATGCTTCTTGTACTGCTCCATGGTATGCTGATTATGCTAATTATATTGTTGCTAAATTTACACCACCTAGTTTCACATACCAGCAAAAGAAAAAGTTCTTCTATGATTTGAGACATTACTTTTGGGATGACCCACATCTTTATAAAGAAGGAGTGGATGGTATTATTAGACGTCGTGTACCTAAGCATGAATAGGAACAAATCCTACGCAAGTGTCACTCCGAAGCTTAGGGAGGACACCATCCTAGAGATAGAACTACACATAAGGTACTGCAATCCGGTTTTTATTGGCCTACTCTCTTCAAGGATGCCCGTAAGTTTGTCTTGTCTTGTGATGAATGTCAAATAATTGGTAATATTAGTAGACGTCAAGAAATGCCTATGAATTATTCACTTGTTATTGAGCCATTTGATGTTTGGGGCTTTGATTATATGGGACCTTTTCCTTCCTCTAATGGGTATACACATATTTTAGTTGCCATTGATTACGTTACTAAGTGGGTAGAAGCTATTCCAAGTAGTAGTGCTGATCATAACACCTCTATTAAGATGCTTAAAGAAGTTATTTTCCCGATGTTTGGAGTCCCTAGGTATTTAATGACTGATGGTGGTTCACACTTTATTCATGGTGCTTTTCGTAAAATG
Source organism: Triticum urartu (assembly GCF_003073215.2). Classification (NCBI taxonomy): domain Eukaryota; kingdom Viridiplantae; phylum Streptophyta; class Magnoliopsida; order Poales; family Poaceae; genus Triticum; species Triticum urartu. The sequence goes on along the minus strand of NC_053028.1, from coordinate 312,687,305 downwards.
CTTGCTAAGTATGATGTTAATCATAGAATTGCATCTCCTTATCACCCACAGTCTAGTGGTCAAGTGGAATTAAGTAACAGAGAGCTCAAATTAATTTTGCAAAAGACTGTTAACAGATCTAGAAAGAATTGGTCCAAGAAACATGATGATGCACTATGAGCTTATAGAACTACATATAAAAATCCTATGGGTCTGTCTCCGTATAAAATGGTTTATGGTAAAGCATGTCCCTTACCTCTTGAATTAGAACATAAGGCATATTGGGCCATTAAAGAGCTCAATTATGATTTCAAACTTGCTGGTGAGAAGAGATTGTTTGACATTAGCTCACTTGATGAATGGAGAACCCAGGCTTATGAAAATGCCAAGCTATTTAAAGAAAAAGTTAAAAGATGGCATGATAAAAGGAACACAAAAGCGTGAGTTTAATGTAGGTGATTATGTATTGCTATAAAAATCTCGGTTTAAATTTTTTGCAGGCAAACTCCTCTCTAAATGGGAAGGTCCTTACGTTATCGAGGAGGTCTATCGTTCCGGTGCCATCAAAATCAACAACTTCGAAGGCACAAATCTGAGGGTGGTGAACGGTCAAAGAATCAAACATTATATCTCAGGTAATCCTATAAATGTTGAAACTAATGTTATTGAAACCGTAACCCCGGAGGAATACATAAGGGACACCTTCCAGAACGTTTCAGACTCCGAAAAGGAATAGTTACATGGTACGGTAAGTAAACCGACTCCAAAACAGTTTTAATGGCAATTTTTCTCCGTTTTGGAATATTTAAGAAAATAGGAAAATAAGAAGCAGACCGGAAAGGACACAAGGCTTCCACGAGGGTGGAGGGCGCGCCCTACCCCCTGGGCGCGCCCCCTTCCTCGTGGGCACCTCGTGTGCTCTCTGGACTCCGTTTTCTTGCATGATACTTCTTTTGGTCCGCAAAAAATCATTGTATAATCTCTTGGAGGTTTTGACCACCATATCACACAAATATCTCCTGTCTTTGTTTCGAGTTGTTTTTGCCACAGATCAGAGCAAGATGTCCTCTCAAGAGTCAGTCGGGGAGAGTCAGGTGTCTCATCCGACACCAGGTCTAGGGGAAAACATCGATGCCTATCACTTTGGGCCCTCAACGGAGGAAGAGATGGAAGCTGACTTGAAAAGGATAGATGCCATGGAGGAGGATCAAGAAGTTACTTCTCGTTTCCGGGCAGGATTCACGATGGGGGAACTACAGAGCTCAACTATTCCAAACTCGGTCATCCCTTCCAATGTTAGATTTCTCTCTTATGAAAATATGAAAAAGATTGTTACTTGTTCTCCTGCAGCTATGCAACATCCTTGGGTGAAAGGAGCTTTAGCCGTCACTGGCAAGCTCCGTAAGGAAATAATGAACCTCAAGCAGCAAGTCAATAAGCTCGAGGAAGAGAATCGTATCCTGAGGGGCATCATCGCCAAGAATATCACATCAGCACCCCCCAAAAAAGAGACATAAACACATGGGTATGGGCACTCCCCTTGGCAACTGCCAAGCTTGGGGGAGTGCCCCGGTATCGTATCATCATCACACTTTTATGTTTACCGTTTTTCTTAGTTTCGATCCTTTGATAATATCTTGATCTAGTAGAATAAAGTTTTAGTATGATCTAGTTTGAGTTTTGCTTTATGATCCTTCTATGTAATCGAGTCCGTGAGCTATATATAATAAAGATTAGTGTTGAGTCAAGGGCTTGATTATTTTGCTATGATCTTGAGGAATAAAAATAAAAGAGAAGAAATAAAAAGAATAAAGAGATCATATGGATCTTATGGAGAGTAATGAGCTCACATATAAAGAGTATGATGAATAAAAGTTGTTGAGAGTTGACAAACATAGTTTTGGTCATCGTTGCAATTAATAGGAAGTAATAAAGAAAGAGAGGTTCACATATAAATATATTATATTGGACATCTTTTATGATTGTGAGCACTCATTAAAGTATGACATGCTAAGAATTGACGTTGGATAAGGAAGACAATGTAATGGGTTATGTTTTATTTCATCTGAGATAAATTATATTGTCATGGATCATCCAACATGTTGAGCTTGCCTTTCCCTCTCTTTCTAGCCAATTTCTTTGCACCAAGTAGAGATACTACTTGTGCTTCCAAATATCCCTAAACCGAGTTTCGCCATGAGAGTCCACCATATCTACCTATGGATTGAGTAAGATCCTTCAAGTAAGTTGTCATCGGTGCAAGCAATAAAAAGTGCTCTCTAAATATGTATGACTTATTAGTGCAGAGAAAATAAGCTTTATACAATCTTGTGATATGGAATAAATAAAAGCAATGGACTGCATAATAAAGGTCCATATCACAAGTGGCAATATAAAGTGACGTTCTTTTGCATTAAGATTTTGTGCATCCAACCATAAAAGCGCACGACAACCTCTGCTTCCCTCTACGAAGGACCTATCTTTTACTTTTATCTTTCACCTTACATAAGAGTCATGGTGATCTTCACCTTTCCTTTTTATATTTTATCCTTTGGCAAGCACAATATGTTGGAAGGATCCTGATATATATAGCTAATTGGATGTGAGTCTTCATGAACTATTATTGTTGACATTACCCTTGAGGTAAAATGTTGGGAGGCAAAACTATAAGTCCCTATCTTTCTCTGTGTCTGATTAAAACTTCATACCCATAAATATTGCGTGAGTGTTAGCAATTGTGAAAGACTAAAAGATGGTTGAGTATGTGGACTTGCTGAAAGGATCTCATATTGACTCTTTCCTATGTTATGATAAATTTCAATTGCCTCAGTGACTGAGATTAGAGTTTGTTGGTTCTCAATGAAGTTTATGATTCATACTTGAAATTGTGATTGAATTGTTACTTTAGCATAAGAGATCATATGACAATATATATATATATATTGTTGTTCTAAGAATGATCATGATGCCCTCATGTCCGTATTTTATTTTTATCGGTACCTCTATCTCTAAACATGTGGACATATTTTTCGATTTCGGCTTTCGCTTGAGGACAAGCGAGGTCTAAGCTTGGGGGAGTTGATACGTCCATTGCGCATCATGCTTTTATATCGATATTTATTGCATTATGGGTTGTTATTACACATTATGTCATACTACTTATGCCTATTCTCTCTTCTTTTACAAGGTTTACATGAAGAGGGAGAATGCCGGCAGCTGGGATTCTGGGCTGGAAAAGGAGCAAATATTAGAGACCTATTCTGCACAGCTCCAAAAGTCCTGAAACTGCACAGAAGCTATTTCCAGAATATATATAAAATATCAAGCACAAGAAGTTCTAGAGGGGGGCGCGCCCTACCCCCTGGGCGCGCCCCCTGCCTTGTGGGCCCCCTGGTGGCCCTCTGATGCCCATCTTCTGCTATATGGAGTCTTTCTTCGAGGAAAAAATCATAAGAAAACATTCAGGATGAGACTCCGCCTCCACGAGGCTGAACCTTGGCGGAACCAATCTAGGGCTCTAGCGAAGCTGTTCTACCGGGGAAAATTCCCTTTGGGAGGGGGAAATCATCGCCATCGTCATCACCAATGATCCTCTCATTGGGAGGGGGTCAATCTCCATCAACATCTTCACCAGCACGATCTCATCTCAAACCCTAGTTCATCTCTTGTATCCAATCTTTGTATCCAAACCTCAGATTGGTACCTGTGGGTTGCTAGTAGTGTTGATTACTCTTTGTAGTTGATGCTAGTTAGTTTACTTGGTGGAAGATCATATGTTCAGATCCATTATGCATATTAATACCCCTCTGATTATGAACATGAATATGCTTTGTGAGTAGTTACGTTCGTTCCTGAGGACCTTGGAGAAGTCTTGCTATTAGTAGTCATGTGAATTTGGTATTCGTTCGATATTTTGATGAGATGTATGTTGTCATCCCTCTAGTGGTGTCATGTGAACGTCGACTACATGACACTTCACCACGGTTTGGTCCTAGAGGGAGGCATTGGGAAGTAATTAGTAGATGATGGGTTGCTAGAGTGACAGAAGCTTAAACCCTAGTTTATGCGTTGCTTTGTAAGGGGCTGATTTGGATCCATATGTTTCATGCTATGGTTAGGTTTACCTTAATACTTCTGTTGTAGTTGCGGATGCTTGAAATAGGGGTTAATCATAAGTGGGATGCTTGTCCAAGTAAGTGCAGTACCCAAGAACTGGTCCACTCACATATCAAATTATCAAAGTACCGAACATGAATCATATGATCGTGATGAAAACTAGCTTGATGATAATTGTCATGTGTCCTCGAGAGCGCTTTCCTTCATATAAGAGTTTGTCCAGGCTTGTCCTTTGCAACCAAAAGTATTGGGCCATCTTGCTGCACCTTATTTACTTTTATTGCTTGCTACTCGTTACATATTACCTTATCACAAAACCATCTGTTACCGATAATTTTAGTGCTTGCAGAGAATACCTTACTGAAAACTGCTTATCATTTCCTTCTGCTCCTCGTTGGGTTCGACACTCTTACTTATCGAAAGGACTACGATAGATCCCCTATACTTGTGGGCCATCACCCACACAGAGCGAGATTGGTTCATGATGTGTCGTTGTACTAGCCTCTTCGACTCGATGGGAGGGATTCATGCGTACACATGAATGTGTGTGTGCTCAAGCTATATCATGCATGTCATCCCAAAGCAAAAATAATAATCCCCTCCTAAGTCAAATTAACCTCTCTTGTTGTCAGGCAAAAAGTAGTGATGGACCAAGCGGGCCCACAAATGGAAAGGATCAATATCGCTGATAACCGCCTAAGTGGGTGCGAGAGGACAACCACCACCGCTTTGCATGTGGGCCAAACATATATATGTTGAATACCCAAAATGCATAACTTTGATGTGCCACATGCCTCAAAAACCGTAAACCATGCACCCACACGGAGCAAGTTTCATATCAAGCATACTACATATGATGGTCCCCTTCCTCCCTCTTCACTACATACTATATGCTCCTGCCGTAATATATGTAACCCAAAAGAATCCTCATCGATGGTGAAATTAATTAACCTCTCCCATTCTAGCTCAAAGTGATGCATGCATGCATCGACGATGGCCTCGTGGGCCCACAGATGGAAGTGTCACACGTGAGTGTCCTAGCTAGGATATGCATGTGGCCCAAAAAGGTGTTGTGTGATGTTTGAATAACCAATTTCACAATTTTGATGTGGCATGTGCCTCAGAAATCAAAAAGTCCCGACATTGAGTGAGGTGTACTTGTTCACGGACGCGTACGTATAGTATGTATGCTAGTCCCCTCCCACCTCTTCGACACGTACTATATACCACCATAACACAAACGAAAAAGATTCTACCTTGCTAGTCAAATTAACCTCATTGTTGGCTATTCGTCAAAGTGATGGACGATGACCTCGTGGGCCCATAGAAAGCGTCACACGCGAGTATCGAGTGTCGTGTAGGACAACCATCAATGGCATGTGGCCAAACCATTTATGTATGACAGGGTTGTGTAATGTTTTAAATAATGATTTCACGACTCTGATGTGGCACCGGCCTGCCTAACAAAACGGCCAACCCACACGGTGGCTCACAACTCGTAGTGTACTGCGAGCCACCCGCCACCTCTAGACGCACACACCCACACACACCGCGAATCTACCGCAACTATGATGCATGTTAAATTAATTATCCCGCGGTGAACATACATGTTACCAAAGGAGGGACGTTTTAATTCCAAAAAAATCATAGAGATCATTAAGACGTTTTAGTACATTGATTGATTGATTTTCTACGGGTATAATGTGCAAAAATCAAATTTGAGCTACATTGACACGTGATAGTGCACCTAAATGGATTGCAAAAACACATGTGTCTCACTAGGTGCATGTTTACTCCCCATGCAACAATTTTCAAACATTGAAAATCTTGATTTTTAAATTCTAGTACATCCAAAACTTATTTGAAGTTCATGAAACTTATTGTGTTGTCATATGGACACCAATACAAAGTAGCATTGTACTTTCTTTGTCAAATTTGAGACCAGCTTTGATATAATATTTATCTAATTACAGATGGGAGATTATTAATAATTGGGAACCACTATCCCAAACGGATTATTTATTCAAACCGTGAGCATTAGACCAACAATGGATACTTGCCATGCTTCAGTTAAGCAATAAACCAACAACATAAGTCATCCAAATAGAAATATACGGGTCATCGCACGACCCGTGTGGCGTGCGAGTAGGAGTGAGTTGACAGGACGTGTCCGCCGCGCAGGCAGATGGGGAGGCATGCGTGCATGTGTGTGAATTGACGGAGGTGTGCTCTCTGCGCAGTGTCGTCGGGAGGCGTGCGAGTAGCTGTGTGAAACTTTGGTAGGCATGCCAGCAGTCCGGTGCACAGGCTCACCAGGAGGCGAGCCATCGGTTTGACCTCCGCCCTCCTCTCTCCCACAACTGCCACTAATCCATATTAATGGTGTGCCCGATCGGCCGCACCCCCATCCTCACTACGCACACACAATCCTCTCTCTTCGCTTGCATACTCGATGCCTCTCTTAGTCCTCAAAGCCATCAGTGTATGAGGATGCCGCCAAAGCGCCTCATCGGAGGGAGTGGCGACACCAGGGATGCTAGAGCACCGGAGCACGGCGTGGAGATGGAGATAGAGGTTGCCGTCACCGCCGGCGAGTTATCGCTGCACCCTGACGTCGTCGACGGCGTCGAGCTTCCACAGCCGGAGGCGGAGTTCCACACCGACTCCGAGGACCACTCCGGCAACGACTCCTACGACAACGGACAGCTGGTTAGTCATCTATAACCATTTATGTGTCAAATAGATCATAGGGTTTCTCTGGTTACTCCCGCCTCCCCCTTTTTGGAATAGAAATCATATGGTTATGTCTTCCCAATCCATGAAATCTGAGTAAGTTTCATTAGATCCGTGTAGTGTATTGATTGTTTGAATGGTACATGTGATAAGTGCTTAGTTGTTTCATCGGTGCAAATGATTTCTGTTAGTAATCTGACTAGGGTTAGTGTCCGTGCTAATAATTCCTAGCCAGGGCTTGACAATTGATTTTCAATGACCTATATATGTTTGTGCCATTATTTTCTGAAAGATTGGTCTGTACATAGAAGACTGCGCTTAAAATCGAACCATAATCTCTGGATATGTATAAATAAATATCCATAAATTCCTAATCCTACTTCACGGCATGTAATCATTGATTTGATGCCAAATTTGTTTTACTATTTGTATAGGTGCTGTCTGACGATGTGGACAGCAAGGATGAAGATGCCCAGAGGAGGTACAACAGGCAAATCTGGAGGGAGCTTTATGCGGGAATGCATAACAGGCATATTAGGACATGGAATGGCGGGTATAGATGCCCATTTTGCAACCATAAGCTTCATGACGCGTATCTAAGTGTTCTGGCGCATGCAAGAGGACGGCCCGTTGGCTCCTTCAAGTAGAAGTATTCTCGCAGGGTGGCGCATGGCGCGTACACCAAGTACCTGGAGAAGCTTCAGGATCGTGCCGGCCTGTGAGATGAGATGTGGGATGGATGGAACTATATATGTACGCTTGAGTATGCTTAATACTGTTGAACTATGCTTATCTACGTGTACGCTTATTATCTATGTCTGAGTATGTTAAATATTTCACCAAATTTTGGTAAATATTACAATGGGGGACCAATAAACTAGGACAGAGGTAGTATGTAAACACACACGGTTCCCAAAATTGGAACTGTGTGCAATGACTTGAATTCTGCCTGCTGCGTCAATCATACATGGTTCGCTCTAGCAAACCGTCGCCCCCAAAATTCTTTGTGGGACAGAAAACCCTCACCACCCAATTCAAAAAAGAAAAAAAAAGCCCTCACCATCCCCACGTCACAAAAACCCACACCCCACCCGCCACCCCCCCGACCCCTATGCTACCTTCCCCATTCACACCTACACAAGCTCCTCCACGTCTATGGCATGGCACCGCCTATCGCGGCGGTAAACACTTAGCTCGATGCCTGCCGCCGCTGCCAGGCTGTCGGCAAAGCCCATCGCATTTCGCCACTTCCGCTTGCCGCTGCCTATCACCATCGACTTTCTCGATGCTGCTCGCGGTCGACCCATATCCACTCGGTTGGGGAATTTGCCCTACTGAGGGTTCTTTCTCATGGACGACAAGGTAACTAGTTTAACGAGATATTATCTCATCTCTTATCCCAGTTCACCTGCCTCCTTTAATCACCCGGCGGAAATATCCGTGAATTCATTTTTAGTCAAGCTGATTTGAGGGTTTTCTTTCATTCATAGAATGTACAGTGCGCCAACACTTCAGGACTTTGCGACCGCTGCAAGAGGTTCCATCTCTCCGCTCCAGATAACTTGAGCACGCACGCGGTATGTTCAATCTCACCCTAAATCGGTTGGCATGGCCTACTTTCCTGAACATATTCTAAATATTGCTACATTTGGATAAAAGGTGCCACATGCACCATATACGTCAAAGGGGATTTTTCCCCTCTTCTTTCTATATTAGGAAAATTAATGATGTATTGTTCTTTCGATTACTCTCATTTTTCCATGACATCATGTTTACCCTATCTATTTAATTATAGATTTTTGTCCTTCGATTTCAACTGCTGTAAAGTTATTTCAATTTGGGCCCATATTGCATGTTACCATATTTTCCTTAACAATCCTACCATTTTCTGCAGAACATCCCTCGCTATGCAACAGATTATGTAGTGCAAAATTTTATCCTTTACATAGAACAAGGCTCCACAGATGTCATACTTCACACAAACCACGGATTTACAATCGTTGCTACTGTAAGACTTGATGAACGTGGTGACTCCTATTCTGGAAGTGGCTTTTGCAATGAAATTGCAAACTTTTTTGTACTGAAAGCTGGCACTAAAATAGCACTGCATATAAAAGGGCCTGGTCATGAGATGTATGCTAACTTCCTCGACAAAATCATCCATCCAGACATTGTTCGAAGTAAATTTTCTTTTCAACAATCTGCATATGTTGACTTACCCCGAATTGTCAAATGAATTGTGTAGTATTTAAGCAACCAATTGTTATTCCCTTTTCTTACTATATTCCTACCTAATAACTTCTAGTTACCAATACACTTTTTCTATTGCCCTGTTTTAACTAAATATTCCTGTACTCCAATTTTTATCAGAAAGCACCGCTGACAAGGAGACTCCGAAGGTGGAGAACGGGGCTGCCAACAAGCAGAGGTGGGGCGACCTAGAACCACAAGCGACTTCAATAATCCTAGACTTAATCAGCAGCCTCCCTGATGATATGTGGAGAGTCATCATCTCCCTCCTCCCAATCAAATATGGGGCGCGGACAACCCTCCTTTCCCGGCGGTGGCGCCCCCTATGGAACTCCAGCCCTCTCGACCTCATCGACACCCACGAGCTCTGCCATGGCTATCGCAAAAGCTTGGATGTGTTCTCCAAGATCCTCGGCAGTCACCTTCGCCCAACCAAAGGCCTTAGAATGGGCAAGTTCCGTTCCAACGGCAAGGACCAAGCCAAGCTTGACGACTGGTTCCACTCCCGCGCCCTAGATCAGCTTGAGGAGCTCACTTTTGATGATGGGCATATGCGGTCACTGCCAACGTCCACACTCCGCCTCGCGCCCAGGTTGCGCGTCGCCAAGTTCAGGAACTGCCATTTCTCGCCCCTTAATGACGCGCCAGCTCTTATTCTACCACAACTAAAGCACCTCAAGCTCGTCGTCGTCTTCGTCTCAAAGGGTGACATGGAGCGCCTGCTCCGTGGCTGAACTGCACTAGAGTACCTTCGTCTTCAGGCGATCAATGGGTTGAGTACCTTCGACATCACCTCCATGACTCTCCGGACTATTTATGTGTGTTGCTGCTGCAGCAGGAAGACATCACAAGATGTGTACCAGGGTATGGTCATCTAGGACACACCTGCACTTGAAAGATTACTTGTAGTTGATTAAGAAGGTCCAACAAGAATCAATGTCATTTCTGCGCCCAAATTGACAGTGGTGGGCTACTCGTCTGACAAATGCAGTGAACTTGTTATTGGATCCACACCCATTCACGTACAACAACCACCTTCTACCTCTCCTTCTACAAATTAACATTATTTCTAATTTTGAAGATGTTTGTCGTCTATCATTCAGAAAATGATTCCGACAAGCTTGACCCTGAAACTGCGCACAGTGAAGGTCTTGGCACTAGAGTCTATCAGGCCCGACCTGGAGCAAGTTGTCAGTTTCCTGAGATGCTTTCTGTGCCTAGAGAAGCTATATATCGAGGTAATGTTCCTTTCCTGTTAAATGTTAACCATAAGGGAGTTCAATTTGTGACACCTTTTTCCAAGTTTACAATGACAATGTACTATGATTTCTGAAGGTTCTTTTGGACGATTTCAGTACATACATGTCCCCCCCCCCCATATTGGTTTCTTGATCCATATGGTTACAATCAATAAGCATTTCTCCTTTGCATTCATCTGTACTAGTTTTCTTAGGGAACTTTTCATCCACTCCAACCTCTTGTGAAGAAGGCTACATTTTTCTAGAATGTAATCAAATGCCCATGTTAATCATGTCAGATCGAAGATGGCATGTTAGTGCATTTTACAAATCCTGCAAACCAAATAGCTAGGCATGTAGTAATGTTCAAAACTGAATGTAGGCACTAACACATTTTCTTACTTTGCAGATAAGATTAGACCCAATGGTGGATAATGTCTTACAATATAACAATCACGTCTAATGCCTAGATCTGCATCTCTCAGAAATTACTTTGAACTCATACCGAGGGACCTTACCGGAGATTATATTCGCCAGGTTCTTTGTTCTCAGAGCAAGGGTGCTGAAGGAAATGAGGTTTGCCCTACATTTATTTCGCAAAAATGAATGGTTTGTTGATCAGCGCCAGCCACTGTTCAAGATATCTTCCGATATTCCGATAAATCGGCCAATTTATCGCTTATCGTTGTCTGGCCGATAAGATAAATCGGCCGATAAATCAACCGATATGGCGATAAATCGGTCGATATGCCGATATGGCGATAAATCGGCCGATATGCCGATAAACTTGCCGATTTACCCCTTATCATGGGTCGACCGATAAGTTCCCGATAAGCGATATCCCCAACATTAGCGCTGGCGCCAGCGGCATAATGGAGTAGGCTCCAAAAATGCTAAATTTCATTTTGGAACTTCAGATGATAGAGTAATCAGAAGTCATCGTGTCAACCCCATACATGACTTCTCAGTGGCTGACCCCTTTGCAAAATTCGTGAGGTTTTGAAGCCAGACTTAGAAGCGGTGATATTAGCTGGAACCTCTCTGATATCCCTGTTTGGTGGATCAGCGCGAGTGTTTCAGCTGATGAGCTAAATTTCATTTCTAATATCAGTTTGAACCTTGTAATCTTGGAATTTGAGCCATATAACTCTGGAATTTGAACCTTGTAACATTTCAAGCTTTTGTGGTACAATGGTTGAAATGGCATTGTATGAGACTCGCATATTGCTAGCACTATTTTGACCATAATATGCAATGGTCTTAGAGTTTATTAACCATTCTCGAATCAATTTACCTTGTTGATCTCACAGCACACGATCTGTATAGCTAACTCGACTGCGATCTTCGACATTACTGCACACAATTGGTTTCTTCCACCATGTGCACTTTAGAGCGCAAAATTAATTATCGCACTCAAGTGTCCATCATCACCCTTCTGTGTAACTTTGACCTCATCACCGAAGGTTAATCTTATGACCGATGTCATTCCACACACTTCGTTTTTAGAAAGGTTTTTGCCAATAAACGCCCACGATTTGTCCCTCTTCTAGCCAACGCGTGGCCAAACTAGCCGGCGGGAAGCTTGCTCGGTAAACAGCGCGGTAGCGCAGGAATAGGATCATCGACGATACATTTGGCGCCTCTTCGAGCCCACGCGTGCGGTGCGGTGTTGTCAAGCGTGCACTGGAATCCTCCGCTATGAACGTCGTGATAAGGCGTGGCGATTACAGGCCGGCCAGCCCCCATTTATTACAGAGGCAATTTAACCTACCCTTGTGTCTCTTCAACCTTTCGATCACCCTCGACCATTGGCAGAAGCACACCCTCCATGAGAAATTCTTAGAGGGTATCCTGCACGGCTCCAATGGTGCTCCGAGTGGCTGCCGACGACGAGCAGCAGTTCACCATGCGTACCATGGTGGACACCCACAGGAGGTTCATGGACCCCTTGGTGGTGTACACCAACGACCCGGTCTGGGTGGAGCACTCCATCCACATCATGGACTTGTTGCTTTTCGCGGAGAAGTACAAGGTGGTCGGGTTCGACCTCGAGTACACCCGCCCTCGTGCCAGCTCTCGTCCCAAGGTCGCCGTCACCCAGATGTGCATGCGCCACCATGTCCTTGTCTACCACTACTGCCTAGCCACAAGGCCTTGCAATCGTTTCGCCAGGTTTCTCAACAGCCCCCACTACATGTTCGCTACGGTAGACATCACCAACGATGTAAAGGGGCTCGAGAATTCAGGAATCGCCTGCCAAAATCTTGTCGGCATCCAGGGCCAATACAAGATCTGGGGTAGCAAGGAGCATGAGAAGGAATCACTGGTTCACCTCGCCGAGGCCATCATCTACCCCTACTACAGAGACATGAAGGATTCGTGCAACAAGGACAAGAGTGCCTGGCACTCGGCCTGGATGGAGAAACTCGAGAAAACTCACGTCGTGTACGTGGCCAGGGAGGCGTAGACAAGCTACGACACATACAGGAGGACCGTTGACATGAGGAAGTGCCTCCTTCCCCAAAACGGCCAGGGATCCAACCGGAAGCAGAGCAATGGCAAGCGTCATCGCAACAATAAGTAGATGATTAGATCCTCGTTTCTCCTAGTTTAGTATGCATGTAATTGCTTTCTTTGGTGTGTGGAAATGTTATGTGTGTAGTTACTTGTGTAGTTGTATGCTTAATTTGGTTACGCAGTGCTGTCATTTTAAGTATATATGTTGATGCTCTATAGACAAAGTGTAGATGTTGTGCGGACAAAGAAAATCACATCGCACACGGACTAAACAATGGAACCCATCGGTGATGTTTTCATCAATCACTCATAATTGTATACCAGCAATCGTTTGCTCACAACACACACGGCTTGTGAGCAGTAATAGTCTGTGTTGTTATCGTTCTTCGCACACATTTCTGATTACAAACCTGTTTGCCTCATATCACACACATCTTGTTCATTTGAACTGTTTCTGTTCTCATGTCTCAACGCAAACAGTTCATCCGAGTGAACCGCATGTCGTATATCACACACACTTTTGATCTGGATGACCGTTTCATTTGTGTTGCCTAATCACAAACACTTCATCCAAGTGAACCGTATGTTGTACATCGCACACACCTTCATCTGGCTGCCCGTTTCTTTTGTTCCTCCTCTTCGCAAACGGATAATTGAACTAAACTGTGTGCCCACAATCGCACACGCAACTAAAATCTGAACTGTTTTTGATGCATCCTCTATCGCAAACATTTTGCACATTTTTACGGGTTTTTTACACCACCATTTGTGATTATGGATTTGCACACAGTTTCATCGAAGGGTCTCTGATCATAGTGTCGCGTTAGCAGCATCCTGCAGTAGTGAATGCTTCTTCAACCTTCATAGGATCAATGCTAGAGATGAATGAATAATGTTCACAAAAATTATCCAAACGAGTTTTAGAGCGAGTGATTCTCCCTGTTCGAATATCGTTGAAGATTTGTTCAACGGGATGGTCTCATGAAACCCTTGCTCGAACTCGTGGGAGCTTTTGTTTGGGTTGGGGTGCAGCATCTTCTTTATCATCTCGTTCTTCTTCTTGTCCTTCTTCGTTGTTGACGTTGTCGTTCTCTTGTCGAGGTCGAGAAGGAGGTTGATGAGGTTCAACTTGGTGTACTTCCTCGTTTTCTTCATCTTGGCGTGTCCCACTTGTGGATGCTTCCATGTCAACTCTTGGTTCACCTTATCGTGAGGTAGAAGCTTCCACTTGGATGGATGAGGTACTCTCCTTACAAGTCTTGGATTTCTTCCGAAGGGTCTTTGTCTCCTACATCAATTGGCAATTGCTCTACTTGTGAGCCGTTAGATTCATCAAACTTCATATCTACCTCTCTTCAACCTTTGGGTGAAATTGTTGTAGACATGGTAAGTGTGAGAGTTTGAGCCATAACCAAGTAGGAAACCCTCATGAGATTTAGGAGCAAATTTAGAACGATGATTCTTATCAAGAATGTATTACTTTGAGCCGAATACTCGAAAGCATCCAACTTGGGGTTTGTTACCGATGAAAAGCCCATATGCCGTTTTGCCGAGTAGCTTGTGTAGATACAAGCGATTTGTTGCATGAAAAGCTATCTCAACCACTTCCGCCCAAAAGTGTTTTGAAGTCTTGTACTCATTAAGCATCGTTCTCGCCATCTCAATAGGAGTCCGGTTCTTCCTCTCAACAACTCCATTTTGTTGAGGTGTGTACGTAGACGAGAACTCGTGTGAAATCCCTTCTTGGCCAAGAAAGGTATCCACATTTGTGTTCTTGAACTCCGTTCCATTTTCGCTTCGAACCTTTTTGATCTTCACTTCAAATTGATTTTGGGCCTTCCGAGCGAAGTTCTTGATGATCTTTGGGACCTGCGATTTATCATCAAGAAAGAACACTCACGTAAATCTTGAAAAATCATCAACTATAACTAGACCAAATGAGTTTCCACCAAAACTTTTGTAGGCATTGGGCCAAAGAGATCCATATGAAGTAGCTCGAGCGGTCTTCTCGTGGTCATAATGTTCTTCACGGGGTGACTTCCTCCAACTTGTTTTCCTGCTTGACAAGCATTGCACAATCTATCCTTGTCAAATATAACATCTTTCACTCCAAGGATATGATCACCTTTAATAAGCTTATCAAGATTTCGCATGCCCATGTGACCTAACCTTCTATGCCACAACCAAACTTTAGAAGATTTAGCAATTAAGCAAGTTCTAGGTTGAGCCTTCTTAGTGAAATCTACAATGTAAATATCACCTCTACATAAACCGGTAAAGACCATTTTATGATTATCTCTATGAAACACTTGGCAATCTACTTCAGTAAATAGGACATTGAAACCAAAGTCAGCAAGTCTAGATACGGAAAGCAAATTATAGCCAAGGGACTCAACGAGCATAACATTTTGTATGGAGTTATCATGTGAGATGGCCACCTTACCAAGGCCAACCAGCTTACCCTTTGAGTTGTCTCCAAAAGTGACATACTTTCGAGGGACGTCGTTTTCAGCGAGCTCACGAAACATATCCTTATCTCTGGTCATGTGATCGGTACATCTACTATCAAGAACCCATTCCTTTCCTCTAGCCATGTAGCCACGAAGATTTCCATTAGACCAAAGTGTCTCATAGACTCGTCGAGATCAAAGTCACTATCATCATCCTCATCATAGTATCCATGTTCAACATCGTTTTGTGATGGATCAGTTCCAAGAGAGGGTAATTCATTAGATAAATGGTCATCACAATAATCATCTTTATG
>NC_053028.1:312565012-312670582 GCF_003073215.2 Triticum urartu | reverse complement strand
GATTGAAACGGTCTTTAACATATGATTGTTCAAATGTCGATCTTCTCGGAGATGCATAATATTGGTTAGATGGTCTAAAATAAGATGGAGAGTGTGCCCTTGTATCATACTTGTCCCATGATGGATATGGAGCTACATGAGCATAGGGATGCATCCACGGCATTGGCACTAGCGGCCCAAAATAAGGATATGAATATGTTGCATTAAAATGCTCACTTTGCCAATAACGATCCTCATATTTGCGCCTTGGGGGTGATCTTGGTTTCTTTGCATGATTTGGCCGATAAGAATTCTTCTCTCCACTCTTCTTTCGATATTTATCCAATAGTTCAGCGAAGGTGATTTTTGATCTCTTACACTTGCGCTTATTTCGGCCTTTGTTTTCTTTTTGTTTGCTTTCATTGATCATTGGATTTCCTTGTTGCCCCCCATTCCTAGCGTCCTCATTGTAGCTTCGATGGAATTCTCACCCTCAAGTTCATGTTCATTGTGATCTTCAACTACTTCTTTACTTCAAAGCTTGATCCCATCACCTGCAGTTTTTACCTTCTCTTTAGATGGATCATCTTGAAGTAGCCGATGCAAAAACTTTTTGCCATTAGGACCAATCTGAATAGACTGGTCATCCTTTGGTATTTCAACAAATTTCAATCGTCCTTTTTCAATGGCCGATTTAACTATTTGACGAAACATGTGGCAGTCCTCAAAATTATGCTTGGACGAATCATGCAACTTAGAATACATTCGTCCTTGGATAGATGGCTTGACATGGTGATCAAGAATTCTAATGTAATTATTTTTCAACAACAAAGCAAAGATTTGATCACACATGTTTGAATTGAAGGTATACTTTTTGTTTTCTAGCTGATCTTGTTGTGAGAACGGCTTTGGAGTTAAGCAAATGAATGGTTCAGATTTGGCATCTTCCCATTCGGCTATGAATTCTCTTTCGCTTACTTTTTCCGATGTCATTAAATAAGAAACTATACTAGCATCGGTTTTCCCAAAAGATTTTAACCTTGGCTTTAAATTTCTGAAATCAAAGTAGTTAGAACATACACGTCTCAATTGAGACCATGCATAAGCCAAGCATGAAGCAAGAAAAGCTACCCAATTAGATATGAACTTTAAATAAAGCAATGGGAAAAGCTTTGGCTGCAGTAATAAGTCACTATCGGTCTCTTTGAATGATACAATATATTGGCCGATATGCTTAGTAACAATTTTATTGCTAACAACTAAATTTCCCTTCTTCATTGGTCTTTGAAAATTACTTACTAGAATTTTTCTAATAGATGCATCAATAATAAAGTTGTGACCAAATCTGAAAATAGGTAAATTACTTGCTAGACATACCTCTTCAAATATGTTGGGAGAGCATGATGATTGCATATGATGAATAATATTGTGCTTTGCTTCTGGATGACTTCCCAAAACCATGTCACAATTTTCTTCTTGATTTCGTGCATCATAAATTTGAAGATCTTTGTCAATCGAACTTTGTTCGGCTACTTGTTCTTGTCCTTGAAGCTTGTCAATTTCTATGGCACGAAACTCAGAGGGCAGGAAGTAGGTTCCATTAACTTCAGAAAAATCAAGCATGGTTGCTTTGCTATGCTTGCCATGCCCTTTCTCAATAATACTTGCCTCTTTGGATTTGATGGATTCGGAATATATACTATTTGATTCGGCTTTTTTAACCGAAGCACTTTCAAGTTCCGAATCATCCTTCTTTTCATTGATAATGCTTCTTTTTTAACCCATTGGCAATGCTTCTTTTATCTGAGCCAATTCTTTTTCTATTTGTTTCTGGCGGCGAGCGGCAAAGTTGGCTTTAAGTTTTTTCTCAATTTGAGCCCACTCCGGATACGATTGCCCCCCGATGTTTTTAGATTCTTTCAGCAATGACACATGGGTGTTGCCGAAATTTTGTAGTAGTGTAGGGGGTGTATAATATGATGTAGTACTAGGTGAAGGCATATGCATTGTTGTAAAACCATATTTTTGCTCGTCAATTTTATCAATAGGCAAAGATTCATCTTTTGCAAAACTCTAGCTTTTATTGTGGCACAATCAGGAAATAGCCCTCTTTCATGTTGTTCAAGGCAAATAGCACTAATCCTCTTATTCTGGGCTAAACTCTTCAATGTAGCCACCACTACCTCATCTTCTACAATATTTGGCACAACCGCTCCTGTAAAATTTACATTTATTCGGCTATGACCTGAAAGGTGTGAAGCCGAATTTGAGCATCTACAGTTGTGTATGGTGCCGGAAAATTACTAAGATGAAGTGTAGCATATGACGATTGTGAGTAACTGGCCGAATAGCTAGTAGTAGCATGGCCAATTCTCCCATTGTCGGGTGGTTGGTGCGACATATGCCAATGGATGGCTTATCATTGTGGGAGCCAATAAAACATCGCCGGTGCCTGGAAACGGGATAAGGCGAAGACATGCACGCCGGCGAATCGTACCCAGCTTCAGGGCTCTTCGTGGAGATAACACCCCTAATGCTGCTCTGCGGGGTCTCCGCGTGATCACTAGCTTGATGGATAGCTGCAGAATGCTCCTTAAGCTGTTCGGTGAAAGGATGAAGGAGGGCCAGGCCAGCCCGCTCCTCTTCTCCTTGTGGTGTCTAAAAACTATCCAAAGAGCGATCTCTCCTCCATGGGAACCCTAGGGGGTTTATATAGGCCCACCCCCAGGGGTACAATGGTAATCCAGATGGGCATGGGCCCTAGCCGTTTGTGTCTACGCCCACCGGCTTCTCCGCCGACTGGTGGGGCCAGGCTACTGGTGGGCCCGCCGGCTACCGACCCTTTGGTCGACAGGCCGACCCCACCGCTCGGGGGTCCTGTCGGGGGCTGGTTACTGTTACCTTACCCCTGGTGACGATGGCTTTGCCGTGGTAAGCATGGCTACAATGCCGCCACGAGGCGGCTCATCACTGTAGCCTTACCTTCTCTTGCCTCCTTAATGAAGCACCTCCTTGGAGGGAGAGAGCTGGCCGGCTATTGGAAGCCGGCCATACCCTTGGCCGACTGAGGGAAGCCTGGCCGCCTTTGGGATCTCCCTGACCGAGGGGGCCCGCCACCCACGGGTCGTACTGACCGCTCGCCGTGGGTGACGTCACAATTATCGTGGCAAACAGTGCCGCACCGGACGGGTGATGGCCGCCCCGTACGGTGCACTGTGGCCATGCGTGTGCCGGGATTCGGGGGTGACAGGCTTTACTATAGCCACGCCCCGTCTTGTTGCTGTTATGTGGGTGCAGACTCCGAGGGCAAGATCTTAGCCGCCTACTAAGGGGCCGGCTCCTGGGAGTCGGCCTTCTCGTGGTCTTGTTTCTCAATAATTTCAGGGCTGGGCCGCCTTTGCGCAGCCGGCTTGAGAGGTAGCCGGCTGGGGGAAGGCGGCCCCATGTCTTGGACGCTTGGAGGCTTGATCGGCCTATAATTTTTCTAAAGTGCCAGGGGAAGCCGGCTAGGCTACCCGTGGTCATTTACTCCGACAGTAGTCCCTGAAGCTAGTTGGGCTCCGAGGCAGAAAAAAGACGAGGAGCTCAGTCAACTTCCTATCTTGAGCAGCTGGGAACTAGGAGCCGATTTCGACTTGGCGCGCCGACTCCTAGAGATCTCGAAGCTTGAAGGCGGGTGCCAGTCGGCGCGCGAGTCCGGCTATGAGCTGACCGTTCGTCGTCTACGCGCCACGTGGCATCCTCCGGCTGGAGGGGCCTGCCAGCCCATGCGCACGACGGGACGCCGCCGCAGTCTGGGGCCCGCCACTATTGGGCCTCGGCCCATGTGCGGATCTTCTGCGGCTCGGACGGACCGCGCGCACCCCAGTGGCAGTTTCCTCACGCCGTGATGGCGCAATAATCGCGGGGCGTGGGCGAGTGGGTGCAGTTAATCCCACATCCCCCCACGTCCTACCTCCTTGGCTTCGCCGCACGAGGCTATAAGTAGGGGGAGAGGAGGGGAGCGCCAAATGCTCGCGCGCTCTCCCTCTATCTGCCCCCTCCTTCTTCTTCCTCCTCTCGTCGCGACAGCTACCTGCCGCCGCTCGGCCTTCCTGCCAATCTTCTTGGCTTGCCGTTGCTTCGTCGCAGCTGGGTCGTGCGCCTTCCTTTCGCCGCACCTTTCTTGCCGCCGCGCCGTCCCCATGGCATTGTCGATCTCCTAGGACGGCTCCAACGTCCACGACGACCACGTCGACTTCCTCTGTCGGACGCGGCGGCTGCCGGGCGCGGATCTCGTGCGGGTCCGCCTCGCGCCGGAGAGGGAGATCTCGCCGGCGCCGGAAGAGGACGAGCGGGTAATCTTCCGCTCGCACTGCCTGTGCGGTTTCGGCCTGTCGGCGAGCGGGTTCCTCCGCTCGTTCCTTGAATTTTATCATCTCCAGCCGCATCACCTCACTCCCAACGCGGTGATGCTGCTGTCGGCCTTCGTCACCCTGTGAGAGGGTTTTCTTGGCGTCCTCCCCACTCTTGAACTGTGGGGAGAGTTCTTTTAGTGCAAGCTCGACCCCGTCGTCGCGGGCGTGCCCGCCCCATGCGGCGCCTTCATCGCCATGCGGAGGACGAGCGACAACAACCCGTTTCCGCCCATCCCGCTGATCCAGTCGGTGAAGCTCTAGCAGAAGTCCTACTTCTACGTGAAGAATATTGCTCCGCAAGGTGACTTCGTCCACCTGCCGGCTTACGTAGTCGGCCCGCCAGCTGGGAGGCAGCCTTCATGGTCCTTTCGGTCCAGGTCGTTGTCTCTGGGCAGGTCCGCCTCTGTTGCCCGGCTCCGGGTGATGATCCAGTCGGAGGGTCTGTCCGGGGCCGACCAGGTGGCCGCCTTCGTGGAGCACCGGGTGCTCCCGCTCCAGGGCCGACCTCATATGATCTGTCAGATGAGCGGCCGCTTCGACCCGTGTCGGCTAAGCACCAAGGAGATGCCTCACGCCGAGGTGTCTTACATGGTGAACTACATTTCCAACTGCAAGCTCACCGAGGAGTGGCAGTACGGCAAGGTGCCGTAATCTCGCGCCAATCCTCCGCCGGTGGTAAGTTTCTCTTCCTCTTTCTCTTTGCTTGTTTCGAGTTCATGGTGGCCGGCTCATGACCAGCTGACCTTTCTTTGGCAGAACCCCATGCTTCTGTCAGCAGCCGGGGCTGCGGGGGTGGAACGCCAGTTCCTCCCCGACCGTACGATGGACGATGTAGACGACCCAGACCTGGGGCAACCGCCATGGAGGACGACGTCGCGGGGGAAGGCGGCGACGCAGGCGGGTCCTGGCTCGAGGCCGGCTTTGAGGACTGGCCAGATGACGACGAGGCCGAAGTCATTCCGCGCCGCCGATCGGCGCCCGATCACCATGGTGCGGGCCCATCTGCCGGGTCGACTGCCCATGGCGGCGCAGAAGCGCCGGGCCGCGTCGATCCACTTCGGTAGTCGGCCGAAGAAGCCCAAGAGTACCGCGGCGGCGACCAAGCAGGACGAGGCGGCCGCGAAGGCAGCCCGCTTCTGCAAGGTGGTGAAGCAGCCACAGGAGGTCTCAGCGTAAGTGTCGTTGTTCCCATGCCTTTCTTTTTTCTTCTTCTTCGGTTGATGTTTTTCCAAACCCTTTTTTCTCGATTTATCAAACAGGGCCACTCTTTCCCTTGGGCGAGTCCCGGTCGCCTCCATAGTCGGAGCCGTAGGTGGGTCTTCAAGCTCGCGCCGGGTAGATCCCCGAGCCGACCTCCTAGAGGCGACAGAGCGAAACGCGTGGGAAGTGCGGGAGGAGCGGGAGGCGGAGGAGCGGAGGGCGGCTCGAGAGGCGGAGCAGAAGTCAGCGGAGGCGCAAGCCGTTGCGGCCCAGGCGGAGGCCGCAGACGCGGAGAGGGAGGCGGAGGCCCTGCAGAACTAGCCTGCGCAGCTCGTCATTCCCCTCCGCGCCGCGGTCCCGACACCCCTGTGCCCCTGTTGGAGGAGGCCAGCCGCGGCCAGCCAGAGATGGAGATGGAGGCAGCGCCATCGCCGCCGACTGGAGCGGGCCGAGGAGGCCAGGCTGAAGTGCCGCCAGCGCAGCCGGCTGGGGGCGAGCCGACCGTGGGAGGGGATCTTGTGATCTCATCACCGCTTCGCCGGCGCGCGGGGAAGGCGACTTCAGCGCCGGACACGCAGAAGACCATGGATGCCGGCTCGTCGGCCTAGGACCTACAAGCGGCCAGCGACAGCTCGTCCGGGTGGACACCGGGCAGCGGGACAGACGTGCTGAATGTGGCGGCACAGGACGTCGGGAACCAGCTTCAGGCCCAAGCCACCGCGCTGAAGCAGTACACTTAGGAGTTTCTCACGACGCGATCGGTTATTCGGGTGAGTCCTCCTGCTCTTTTTTTGATTGCTTTTGATTTCTTCCGTGGGGGCGCATTAGCGAACCCACTGGGTGTAGCCCCTGAGTTCCGAGCCGGCTGCTGAGCAGGCGGCTTGGAACTTCATGGAAAGCTTGATTGCCATCTTGTTCTCACCTGTGTCCCTTGTCTTAGCTGTAGGAGTACCACAACCTCCGCGCGGCCGCTTTCAACTCCCAGGCCCAGGAGTTGCATCAAAAGGCCACTGATCTAACTGAGAGCCGGAGTAAGTGCTTCATTTTTCTTTTAAGTGGGGGCACATCAGCGCACCCACTGGGTGTAGTCCCCGAGATTCGGGCCGACTACCGAGTAGTTGGGTCGGATCTTTTCCTGACGACTTCTTTCTTTATATTTGCAGGGACCAATGCTGACTTGAGGAGCCAGTTGAGCGGAGCCCAGACCGCCCTTCGTGCCAAGGAGGCCGAGTGCGCCACCCTGGCTCAAGAGCGTGACCGCCTGACCAAGAGGCTGGCCGACCAGGAGGAGAGCCACAAGGCGGCCCTGAAGGCGGCGCAGGATAGTGAGGCCGCCCTCAAAGCCGAATATGAGACCAAGGCAGCAAACTGGGCCGAGATGAGGCAGGCGCTGAGCCAAGGCTACAGCCAGGTGGAAGACTTGATTGATGGTAGGCCTTCTTCTTCTATGCTTCCTTGCCTGCCTTCTACTATCTGATTCATTTTTTAACTTTGTGCCACTGCTTTCCTCTTTGTGCAGGTTACTTTCCCGGCTACTCTGCCGCCGCCACCCAAGCCATCAAGGCCTACCGCGATGCGCGACGGCAAGCGGGGGCCGAGATCATGCCGAATGCCAGCCGGTCACTTGAGGAGCAGCTTCTGGGGCTTCAAGCCCGCCTGCAGCCGGCCCATTGCATGCTCCGCCGTCTTCAGCACGCCGGGGCGCAAGTGCTGGCCGCCCTCTGGCCTGGCGAGGTGATTCCGCAAACCCCAAGTCAGACCGCCGACTGGCTGGAGGTCGCAGTCGGCCGCTTCGAGTCTTGGAAGGCGTCAGCGGCCCGGTCCGGCGCTGGGCGGGCTCTGGAGTTCGTCCGAGCTTGGTATCCTAGGCTGAACTTGGACCAGCTGAGCACCTGGCGGCAGGAGGCTGACGAGGAGCTGGAGGCGGTGCGGCCGGCTATCATCCAGCGCACCTCGGCGATCGCCGAGTATATCGATACCAGCGCCTTTGCTCCTGAGGTGGATGACGCCGACGTCGCTCAGCCGGAGGAGTGGTTCGGGCTGAACCCAGCCGAAGGTGAGGACTCGGCGGAGGACGTTGCCTCCAGTGATGAGGGCGAAGGGGAAGAGGGAGAGGATGACGAAGACGATGCGCCGCATGGTGAAGCGACCAGCCCGCCTCAGCCTGATCGTGCCTCTAGCAACGATGTCGAGACTCGCCAGCCGGTCACTCCTCCAGCCGGCACCGCCGACTCCGCCAACCTGCCCAACTCACCTGTTGTTCCCCTGGCTTGATCCGCCGTCCTAGCTTTCCTGCTTGTTACTTCTTTGAACAATCTTTAAATTTGCGCAGTTCCACCCATTGGGGGTTTATTCAGACTATGTTGAATGCTGGCCTTTCGAAGGTCTTTTGTGTAAATATTATGCATGTGTTTGGCTTCCGTTTATGTTTGCCTTTTATCCTTTGGCTTTTTCCTTTGCCGCCTTCCCTTGGCCGCCGCCTTCCCAGCCGGACAGCTGCTCTGCAGTCTGTGGCTGGAGAAGGACTTGGTCGTTTTGGGAAAGCAAGTACTCGAGCTTTCTCAGATTGTAGCAAGGTGAACGGGAAGCCGGCCAGCTGGCTGCTCTGGTAGCCGGCTGGCGGGTGGGAGGCCGGCTCGTGTTATATAAGTTCGTTGGTCCTTAGCCATTTTTCGCGTGGGCATCCTTTCCGGCCCTTGGCTCTTGCCAGTCGGACAGTCGGTTCTTCGAGCTATGACTTTTTGGCAAGAGGGGGATAGGGTGCCGGCACACTACTTGTCTGGCTGCAGGTGGAACTTCAGATATAACTTGAGGCGACGAGTCCCCGGGCCGACTGGTCGAACCCGGTGCCGGACGAAGAAAGCAAGTGTAGTAACATAATCGTATGCGTGATACTCGTCTTTCATAGATAAAAGAGGGTAGTCCCCGAGCGCTCCTCGGGGCACCCCTTGTCTCGTACTTAGTACAAAAGGTAGCGTGCTACGTACTGTTTTTTAACTATAAAATCTTCGGAGGAGATTGGCGTTCCACGGTCGTTCCGACTCCTTGTCGGAATTATCTCTCTTGCGTGCCTTCGGCTTCTGCGCGTCGATTAGGTAGTAGGAGTCATTGCCTAAAGCTCTACTGATGATGAAGGGGCCCTCCCAAGGGGCCGAGAGCTTGGGCTGGCCGGCTGGCCGCTGGATCAGCCGGAGCACAAGATCACCCTCTTGGAAAGATCTGGGCTTGACCTTCCGGCTGTGGTAGCGGCGCAGACCCTGCTGATAGATGGCGGACCGACTGAGGGCTAACAGCCGGCCTTCTTCCAGCAGGTCAACGCCGTTTTCTCGTGCCTCCTTGGCTTCCGCCTCCATGTACATGGTGACCCGAGGCGAGTCGAACTCGATGTCAGTTGGGATGACAGCCTCGGCACCATATACAAGGAATAAAGGGGTGAAGCCGGTCGACTTGTTTGGGGTAGTGCGCAAACTCCAGAGGACGGCCGGCAGCTCGTCGAGCCAACAGCCGGCCGAACGCTCCAGGGGCACGACCAGTCGGGGATTGATGCCGGGATGAGGCCGTTTGCTCGCTTGACCTGGCCGTTTGACTGCGGGTGGGCAACAGACGCTAGGTCCAGCCGGATGTCGCGTGTTGCGCAGAAACATGCCAGTGCTCCCTTTGCAAAATTTGTGCCATTGTCGGTGATGATGATATGCGGTACGCCATACCGGGTTGTAATATCTGCGATGAAGGTGACGGCAGTTGGCCCATTCAGCTTCTTGATCGGCTTTGCCTCAATCCACTTGGTAAATTTGTCCACAGCGACGAGGAGATGCGTCATGCCGCCGCGTGCCGTCTTGAACGGGCCCACCATGTCCAGCCCCCAGACGGCAAAGGGCCAGGTGAGGGGGATGGTCTTGAGTGCAGAAGCCGGCAGGTGTTGCTTGGAGCTAAAAACTTGGCACCCTTTGCACTGTTTGACTAGTTCCTTGGCGTCTTCCAAAGCAGTCAGCCAGAAAAATCCATGGCGAAAATCCTTGGCGACGAGTGATCTTGAGGCTGCGTGGTGGCCGCATTCGCCTTGGTGGATGTCCCTGAGGATTGCTATGCCCTTCTCTGGTTCGACGCAGCGCTGGAAGACTCCAGTGATGCTGCGCCTAACAAGCTCTCGGCTGACGATTGTGTAGGCTCCAGCTCGGTGTTGAACTTGTCTTGCCGAGATCTCGTCGGTTGGCAGCTCTCTGTTTACTAAGAAGTTGAGGATGGGCTGGGCCCATGATGGAGCTGTGACTTCTTCTATTGTCAGGACTGCCACTGTGATAGGGGCGGGTGGGCTGGGTGGTGAAGAGTTGGAGTCAGAGTCGGCCATCGCCTGTTGTGTTGATGTAGTCCCCGGGCCGGCTGCAGTTGCCCCTGGGCCGAGTGCCGAATTCCCGAGGCCGGGTGTGACTATGGCAGTCCCCAGGCCGCCTGTTGGAGTCCCCGCGCCACCTGCTTGGTTTACCAAGTCGGATCCGACTGCGTTGGGGTCAGGCGGCACGAAGATGGAATCAGATTCTGGAGATGGCTTGATAGACGGCTTGAGGAGGCGGTGGAGAGAAACGCCGGTGTTATGGCTTGCCGGGTGGATCCTACTCGTGCCAGGGCATCTGCTTACATGTTGTCGGCACGTGGTACATGAAGGAACTCACATCCTTCAAAATATCCACTGATTTGCTGGACGAGGAAACGATAGCTCGCCATGCTTGCGTCTTTGGCGTCCCAGTCACCAGATGACCGTTGGACCACCAAATCCGAGTCGCCATAGCACAAGATCCGGCGGATGCCGAGCTCTTTCGCTAGCCGGAGCCCGTGTATGAGCGCCTCGTACTCGGCCACATTGTTGGAGGTGGCAAAATGAATTTGCAATGTATACTTGAGCTTGTCGCCCTTGGGAGAGGTGAGGACGATGTCGGCTCCCAAGCCGGTGTGCGTCTTGGACCCATCGAAGTGCATCCGCCAGTGAGTGGAGTCGGGAGCCAGTGGCAGTATTGGGTTTCGGCCCAATCGACGAGGAAGTCGGCCAGCGCCTGGGACTTAATAGCGGTGCGGGGCTGGTAGAAGATCGCGTAGGGGGCCAGCTCAATGGCCCATTTGGCC
Source organism: Triticum urartu (assembly GCF_003073215.2). NCBI lineage: Eukaryota > Viridiplantae > Streptophyta > Magnoliopsida > Poales > Poaceae > Triticum > Triticum urartu. The sequence goes on along the minus strand of NC_053028.1, from coordinate 312,659,888 downwards.
ACTCGGCTGGATGCATCCCGGCTGCCTATGATCTCGCCGAGCAGGGCATTACATAGGACCGTGATGGGGTGCTCTTGAAAATAGGGCTTGAGCTTCTTGGCGGCGAAGTACACACCGTACCACGTCTTCTGGTAGTGTGGGTAGTTCTGCTTCGAGGTGGATAAGACTTCGCTTAAATAATACACCGGCCTCTGAACCAGCTGAGCCCGGCCTTCTTCTGGGCGCTGGACTACGATGACAGTGCTGACCACCTGGCTAGTAGCGGCAATGTAAAACAGCATGGGCTCCTTTTCAGCCGGTGCCGCCAAGACAGGCGGCGTGGTCAGTATCTTCTTTAGCTCGTGGAAGGCTTGGTCCGCCTGGTCGTTCCACTCGAAATGAGTGGACTTCTTCATGAGTCGGTAGAGGGGGAGGGCTTTCTCTCCGAGCCGGCTGATGAAGAGGTTCAGGGAAGCTAAGCATCCGGTGAACTTCTGTACATCCCACAGCTTGGTGGGAATCTCCATTCTCTCTATGGCCTGGATCTTCATTGGGTTGCACTCGATGCCGCGTTCGGAGACCAGGAAGCCTAGGAGCTGGCCGGCTGGTACTCTGAACACGCATTTCTCGGGGTTGAGCTTGATTTGGAATCGGCGCAAGTTTTCAAATGTTTCTCTGAGGTCTTCCAGCAAGGTGCCGCGCTTCTCTGTCTTCACTACAATATCGTCTACATAGACGTGGGCATTTCTGCCGAGCTGCATGAGGAGGCATTTCTGCATGCAGCGCTGAAAAGTGGCACCGGCATTTCTTAAGCCGAATGTCATAGTTAGGTAGCAGAAGGCTCCGAATGGTGTGATGAAGGCGGTTTTCAGGCGGTCAGCTGGATCCAACTTTATCTGGTGGTAGCCTGAGTAAGCATCCAAGAAGCTCAACAGCTCGCATCCGGTTGTGGAGTCTATTACTTGGTCAATCCTTGGTAGGGTGAAAGGATCTTTGGGGCAGGCCTTGTTGAGGCTGGTGTAGTCTATACACATGCGCCACTTGTTATTTTTCTTCAGCACGAGGACTGGGTTGGCGAGCCACTCTGGGAAGAAAACTTCCATAATGAAGTCGGCTGCCAGAAGCTGGGCTATCTCTTCTCCTACAATCGTTCTCTTCTCCTCCGATAGTCGGCGGAGAGGCTGTTTGACTGGTTTCGCACCTTCTCGGACATGTAGCTTGTGCTCGGCGAATTCCTTCGGCACACCCGGCAGGTCCTTGGGGGACCATGCGAAAATGTCTCGATTCTCACGGAGAAAATCGGCGAGCTCACCTTCCTATTTGCTGTCCAGGTTTGCCCCGATGGTGGCAAACCTTTCTCGGTGATCTGGGTCCAGAGGTATCCTCTTGGTTTCTTTGGCCGGCTGAAAAGAACCTTGGGCGCCACATTCCTTAGGGTCGGGGGACAGGGCCGGCTGCTTGCCGGTCATGGCCATGACTCGGTCCAGTATCTTCTTCTCTTCAGCAATTACAAGGGACTCGGCCAGCCGGCTGCTGGCAGCCGCACACTCGGAGGATTTCTTGTAGTCTCCGGCTATGGTGATGATGCCCTTGGAACGTGGTATCTTCATCTTGAGGTAGGCATAATGGGGTACAACTATGAACTTGGCCAGGGCAGGTCGGCCAAGCAACGCGTGGTAAGGGCTCTCTAGATCCACCACTTCAAACCACACCACCTCTCGGCGAAAATGATCCTTGTCCCCAAAGAGGACATCTATCTTGGTCTTGCCGATTGGGGAGCAGGACAAGCCGGGTATGATGCCATGGAACATAGTCCGACTGGGCATGAGCTGCTTTGTCCTGATGCTCAGCTTCTCGATGGTGTCACGGTATAGGATATTGATGCTGCTCCCACCATCTATCAGCACACGGGAGAAATGGGCGGCTTGCCTTTCCGTAGCGAGGGTGGCGTCCAGAACCAATGCGTAAGAGCCGGGAGACGGCATCACCTATGGGTAATCTATCCGGCTCCAGCTAATAGGCCTTTCAGACCAGTGCATGAATTCTAGGTTGTTGGAGGCCACTGCGTTGACTTCTTGGTGTTGTCGGCGCCGGCTACGCCAATCTTTTGGCTGGCTCGTAAAGACGACGTAGACGTCATGCTCATCGGGGTACTCGTCTTGAACTGCCCCGACCGCTGGTCGAGCGGCCGGCTGCGGAGGAGCCGGAGGCGGCTGACCAGCAGGCGGAGGTGGCGCCATCCCCTCACCCTTGGAGATCCGTGTGAGCCAATGGCATTTTCTAGTCGTGTGGTTTGAAGGCTTTGCGCCGCTATGAAACTTGTAGGGGGCATCAAGTGCTTGCTCGTAGGAGAAAGCCGGCTGCCGAGCCGGCCTGCCGCCCTTCTGCTTCTTGGGTGCGGGCCGCCCTTCGAGTTGTTCGTCTTCGACTGTGGCCACCTGCCAACTGGTGGAAAGCGGCAGGGGAGCCTTGCGCTTGTGGTCGTTCTGGTGCGGGCATTGGCTGGATTCTCCAGCTGGCGTCTTGGGACTTGGAGCGAGCACCTTCCCGGAGGCTTCCACTCGGACCTCAGTCTTCATTGAGGAATCGGCCGTGGCGTATTTATCAGCTATGATCAGCAGCTCGTCAAGCGTAGTCGGCTCGTCGCAGAGGGGTCGGTGCTTGAGGAGGGTGCCTTCTCGGTACCCGGCGGTGAAGTACTCTATAGCTTGAACCTCGTGCACTCCCTCGCAGGAATTGCGGAGCTCGGCCCAACGCGTGAGGTAGTCGTGAGTTGATTCGTTGGGCCCTTGGACGCACAAGGAGAGCTATCGGGGCTTGGGAGCCCGCTTGTAGGTGCTGGTGAAGTTGCGTATGAAGGCTTCAGTGAAGTCTAGCCAGCTGTTGACACTGTAAGGCTTGAGGCTGTTAAGCCAGGTGCGCGTCGTGCCTTGGAGCATGAGGGGCACATATTTTACGGCAACACGCCTGTTGCCGTTTGCGATGCTAACCGCGGTAGAGTAGTTGATCAACCAATCTTCCGGCTTCACGGAGCCGTTGTACTTGGGCGTCTCTCTTTGGAGATAGAACCCTTTGGGGAAGGGCTCATCGCGGATGCGGGGGCCGAAGCAAGACGGGCCGACATCATCTTCTTCTTCCAGGGCTAGGGATCGCGCAAGGCGGTCGATCCGATGGCGGGCATCATTCTCGCCGACCCAACCGGCCGCTGAGAGTCGGATGCGTGACAGGTGGCGGGGTAGGGTATCTCTCCCCACGAGGCGGAGGAGGAGGGGATTGCCCGGCCACTCCACGGCTCGAGGGCGGCCCTCTGCGTCACGCTCGATGGAGATTCGAGTCCGGCTGCGGCTGGCAGCCAGCTCCTTTTCTTTTCTCGCGCGGGTGTTGCCCGCGGTCGGTCTTCGGGATGTTGCGCCGTGCTCTCGGCATGGGGGAGGACTCTCGGCGCGGACGCCGGCTTCATGCCGCTCTGTGGCTGCATCGATAAGTTGCTGGATGTGTCTGGTCATGTAGGGGAGCTCATCAGGCCCCAGCCCATTCAACTCGTTTGCGGCTGCCTGGGTGGCGCGCAAGTTCTCGAGAGGCGTGGCATAGACTGGGCGGTCTGCTCCAAGCATGTCGGCAATAGCCGCGCCGTGTTTCTTGACGATGCCGACGCGGCTCAGCCCATCGGAAGGCGGCGTGCCGAAGGCGGCACAGTCGACCTCGTGCTGGTGAGCCTCGGTGAGGCGTCTCATGGTGGTGAGCTTCTGGCCCTCCGCAACGAGGGCGAGGCGGCACGCCTATAATGTCTTGGCGTCCGCGTCGGCCGAGACGGGGACGGACACGTCATGCAGCGCCGTCTGCAGAGCGTCGTGGGTGTTTTCACTTGAGGGGGCGCCGTGGCTAATGACCAGTACCTCGGTGATGGCACTGCCTCTGCTGTCGGCTCGGGGAAGAGGGTCGTTGATGACCACCACGTTGGTGGGGAAGGCATCAAGGGATGTCGTGTCGGAGTCGACAAGCATCGAGTTGATGGAGCCAACCGACTCCAAGTCCGTGGCAAGCTCGCCGAAGACGTGGAGTTGGTCGAGAAGGCTGACGAGGTGGCTCTCGGGTTAGTCTGTGCCCGCTCGGATGCGGGCTCGTCGGAGATGCGAGCCTCGCCAAGAAGATCGGTGAGGCAGCTCGCCGCGCAGGCGTCGGCGATGTCTTGAAGCGCGTCGGGGCAAGCGCCATCGAGTGAGCCGGGCTGGCTACGCACGTTGGGAAGGAAGAGGGTTCCCGTCCAGAACAGGTCTCCGGAGGACGGTGCACCTGGCCCCACGGTGGGCGCCAAATGTCGGGTGGTTGGTGCAACATATGCCAATGGATGGCTTATCATTGTGGGAGCCAATAAAACATCGCCGGTGCTTGGAAATGGGATAAGGCGAAGATATGCACGCCGGTGAATCTTACCCAGCTTCAGGGCTCTCCGTGGAGATAACACCCCTAATGCTGCTCTGCGGGGTCTCCGCATGATCACTAGCTCGATGGGTAGCTACAGAATGCTCCTTGAGCTGTTCGGTGAAAGGATGAAGGAGGGCCAGGCCAGCCCGCTCCTCTTCTCCTTGTGGTGTCTAAAAATTATCCAAAGAGTGATCTCTCCTGCATGGGAACCCTGGGGGTTTATATAGGCCCTCCCCCAGGGGTACAATGGTAATCCAGCTGGGTGTGGGCCCTAGCCGTTTGTGTCTACGCCCGCCGGCTTCTCCGCCGACTGGTGGGCCCGCCGGCTGCCGACCCTTTGGTCAACAGGCCGGCCCCACCGCTCGGGGGTCCTGTCGGGGGCTGGTTACTGTTACCTTGCCCCTGGTGACGATGGCTTTGTCGTGGTAAGCATGGCTACTGTGCCGCCGCAAGGCGGCTCATCACTGTAGCCTTACCTTCTCTTGTCTCCTTAATGAAGCACCTCCTTGGAGGGAGAGAGCTGGCGGGCTATTGGAAGCCGGCCATACCCTTGGCCGACTGTGGGAAGCCTGGCCGCCTTTGGGATCTCCCTGACCGAGGGGGCCCACCACCCACGGGTCGTACTGACCGCTCGTCGTGGGTGACGTCATGATTATCGTGGCAACAGTGCCGCGCCGGACGGGTGATGGCCGCCCCGTACGGTGCACTGTGGCCATGCATGCGCCGGGATTCGGGGGTGGCAGGCTTTACTGTAGCCACGCCCCGTCTTGTCACCGTTATGTGGGTGCAGACTCCAAGGGCAAGATCTTTGCCGCCTGGTAGGGGCCAGCTCCTGGGAGTCGGCCTTCTCGTGGTCTTGTTTCTCAAGGATTTCACGGCTGGGATGCCTTTGTGCAGCCGGCTTGAGAGGTAGCCGGCTGGGGGAAGGTGGCCCCATGTCTTGGACGCTTGGAGGCTTGATCGGCCTATAATTTTTCCGAAGTGCCAGGGGAAGCCGGCTAGGCTACCCGTGGTCATTTACTCCGACACCCATCCATCGGCAAGGTTGGATTCACATATTGCAAATTAGTTGCCGATGAATAAAAAGGTGAAACACTTTCTTGTATGCTATTGGAAATTTTAACATGAGGTGTTTCAAATTGATTAATCAAATCCATCATGTTGTTCATCGGCATATGGATTTGTGGGGTTGCCAATGCATGAGAGTTTGTATAGATATGTTGTACGTTGCTAAAATCATAAGAATTTGAAGCATGAAGATTGATTTGCATCGGCCCTTGCGCATAATTAGATGCATGATTGATAAAACCAGGGTTAGCCGATACATTATGCTCATTAGGTTATCCAGCAACAACATACGGATTTTTTTGCATCTACAAAGGGGAATTGGGTATTCATATTACCTTTGTAGATTGCAGCAACTTGATGACGATCTCTTCGTAGCAAGAAAACGTGCCGGAGACCATTCAACGCTTCGTCCCCAGCGGAGTCGCCAAAAAGTGTGTTCGCACACGAACACGTCACCGTGTACCCTCAACGCCGGGGGTGATGCATCGCAACTCACATCGAAGGAGACCCGCCCGGAAGCGTGGTACGCAAGACAATCCGGCGGGCGCTTTTGTAAACCCGAAACCTCACACGCCCGGGAGGGACCCCGGCTGTGCGCGCGGCGGCTATGGGCTGCCCTAGGTCGACCTGATCACCCCCAGGGCCTCGAGGTTCGCCGCCCTACAAACGAAGAATGAACGAAGAACGAGGAAGAAGAAGAACAAGGGAGAGGGATAAAGGTAAAGGTAAAAAGATGATAGATTGTTATGTCGATTGTGTGTTGTTCAATCGGCCGTCACCCATTACATATATATGAGGCGGCTGGACTTCCCGTACAATAAAAGGACTCAAATCACGTCCAAATCATCAAAAGTTACCCTAACTCGGACTATGATGGCCGGAACTTCCGGTCAGGCCCGGAACTTCCGGGCTGAAATTATATCAAGTAGCCCTCTTGCACTGAATCTGCAGGCCGCATACTACGTCGGATGACGATGGTCCCAAAAGCAAAGTTGTAGATCTTGCAATGGAGAAAAACTCTTCAGTTGATCACACTTTTTGGCGACTCCGCAAATCTGCAAACAATGTTAAAATCCAGTCTTCGGGACGCACCGCGTGCAAACTTTCGGTTTAGCCCGGAACCTCCCCGGAAGTTTTGCCCGGAACTTCCGGGGAAAACTTATGCAGCACACTGTTTTTGCTCTAACTTTTGCATATGAACTCTGATTTAGACGTTTTTATATCGAATCGATCGTCTCGACGAGACGAAGACAAACTGTGTAGAAGCATTTCTCATATGAGTCCATCTTGGGGGCGTAATCAGCCGAATAGTGTTTTGAATATAAAATCCGAGTACTTCAAACACAAATTTGCCCTTAGATATGAGACCGGATGGCTATGGGCCAAATATAAAAGTTCCTCCTTTTGATGATACAGAACTTCCTCACTTTGAGCACTTTTCCATTTGAGGCCATCTTAATTACGTTTTTGACCATGCCAGAATCCGGTGTCAACACCTCTTCAAGGGAAAACCAACGCAGTGCTCAAGAGGTAGCAAGAAGGATTTCTGGCGCCGTTGCCAGGGTGGTGTACGCAAAAGTCAACATACCAAGTACCCATCACAAAACACTTATCTCCCGCATTACATTATTTGCCATTTGCCTCTCGTTTTCCTCTCCCCCACTTCACCCTTGTCTTTTTATTTGCCTCTTCTTTTGTTTGCCTTCTTCCCGTATGTATCCTTGTTTGTGTATCCTTGTGCCTTCTATTTGCTTGCATCTTTGCTTGCTAAAAATCTATTGATATGGATCCACTTAAAGTGTTCTACTTAGATCATCTTTGATCCTTATGCGCTCATGCTGAAACCCCAACTAGTCTAGTTGATGGGAAATCTTTAGATGAGCATGATCATTTTGTGTGTCACCGTTTTTCTGAAAAAGGGAGACTCTTATGGAATCAAATACACAGATTGTTGTGTTATGCTTGGAGACTTTGTGAAATTTGTGATTTTACTTGTTGCTCTAAGAACCCTAGAAAACACCTCCCCCTAGCTATGTGAGTTTAATGATATTCAAATCTTATCTTCTTATGCGAAGGGTGTTTATAGTTACTACGATATCGAACGAATTGAAGAATTTGTTTCTTTTAAGGGTGCTTATGAAGTTGCTTCTTTGATTGAAAAGTATGATATTACTCTCTACGAATCTGAAATTTTTTACATACTTACATATTGCTATGAAAAATATGCTCATAATGTCTATGTCAAAGAATTTATTGAAAGAATGATCATTGGTTCGGAAGAAAATAATGATATGCATGAATCTATAGATAATCATGATTCCGATGATTTGATTGAAATATCCCTTGATGCACATGATGCTTGCTATTCTTGTGGCCATCATGCCAATATATATGAAGATGAATTTGCTATAGTTCCTTATGTTAAACATGAGATCGTTGCTATTGCACCCATACTTGATAGTTCCTTCGATGAAAAGCATGATTGCAATGATGTTATTATAAAATCTCTTAATGTCAATTGTGTTAACGATATGAAAAACCCTAAGCTTGGGGATGCTAGTTTTGCTGTGACTAATATTTGTTGCAATGATCATGATTGGGGTGATTCTTCTTTTGATCTTGAAAATTTATTTAAGCCCCATGATGAATACGAGACTGATAATAGTGTTTGCAATATTATTGAAAGTGGGTTCAGAAGAGTGTCAACTTTAGATCCCACATATTTGGAGAATGTTCAATCTTATGAAGTTTTTGATAAAAGTGGGTTTGGAGAGGTCATGACTTTAGTTAATGTTAATCCCACTATTTTGGAAGAGTTTCAACTTTGCATGCATGTGGATCATGTTGAAAATATTTTATGTGATAGCTATTTTGTTGAATTTTCTTATGTTCTTACATATAATTATTATGAGAGAGGAAAATATGGTGGTAGAAATTTTCATGTTACTAAATTACCTCGCGTTATGTTGAGATTGCTATTGTTTCTTTCCGCTTCCTTGCATATGCTAGTTTTTGGTTGCCTTGATAATTTGTTTACCTATAAGATGCCTATGCATAGGAAGTTTGTTAGACTTAAATGTGTTTGTCACGTGTTTTATGATGCTCTCTTTGTGCTTGAATTCTTGTCTTTCATGTGAGCATCATTGAAATATTATGCCTAGCTATAAGGCTTTAAAGAAAAGCGCTTGTTGGGAGTCAAACAAATATTTATCCTTGCTGTTTTTTGATAAAGAATTTATCTAGCCTATGTTTTGGTTTAGTTTTTTGTGTTTAATTAGTTTTTGTGCCAAGTAGAACCGTTGGGAAGACTTGGGGAAGTCTTGTTAATCTTGCTGTAAAAAACAGAAACTTTAGTGCTCACGAGAACTGCTGCCACTTTTATTTGGAATGTGCTATTTAGTTAATTCTTTTTGCCGATGATTAATAGATAAATTCCCCACGTCTAGAAATTTATTTTAGAATTTTTGGGGTTCCAGATATTGTGCTAGCTACAGATTACTACAGACTGTTCTGTTTTTGACAGATTCTGTTTTTCGTGTGTTGTTTGCTTATTTTGATGAATCTATGGCTAGTAAAATAGTTTATAAACCATAGAGAAGTTGGAATACAGTAGGTTTAACATGAATATAAATAAAGAATGAGTTAATTACAGTACCTTGAAGTGGTGTTTTGTTTTCTTTCGCTAACGGAGCTCACAAGATTTTCTACTTTAAGTTTTGTGTTGTGAAGTTTTCAAGTTTTGGGTAAGGATTTGATGGATTATGTAACAAGGAGTGGCAAGAGCCTAAGCTTTGGGATGCCCATGGCACCCCCAAGATAATCTAAGGACACCAAAAAGCCAAAGCTTGGGGATGCCCCGGAAGGCATCCCCTCTTTCGTCTACTTCCATCGGTAACTTTACTTGGAGCTATATTTTTATTCACCACATGATATGTGTTTTGCTTGGAGCGTCTTGTATGATTAGAGTCTTTGCTTTTTAATTTACCACAATCATCTTTGCTGTACAAACCTTTTTAGAGAGACACACATAATTCGGAAATTTTTAGAATACTCTATGTGCTTCACTTATATCTTTTGAGTTATATAGTTTTGCTCTAGTACTTCACTTATATCTTTTAGAGCACGGTGGTGGATTTGTTTTATAGAAACTATTGATCTCTCATGCGTGTAGTGCTTGGTTTTTGATGACTTGTAGATTTTTGCAATAAGTATGTGAGTTCTTTATGACTAATGTTGAGTCCTTGGATTATACACACTCTCACCCTTCCATCATTGCTAGCCTCTTCGGTACCGCGCATTGCCCTTTCTCACATTGAAAGTTGGTGCAAACTTCGCCGGTGCATCCAAACCCCGTGATATGATACGCTATTTCACACATAAACCTCCTTATATCTTCCTCACAACAGTAACCATACCTACCTATTATGGCATTTCCATAGCGATTCCGAGATATATTGCCATGCAACTTTCGACCATCCCATTTATCATGACACGTTCATCATTGTCATATTTTTTAGCATGATCATGTAGTTGACATAGTATTTGTGGCAAAGCCACCGTTCATAATTCTTTCATACATGTCACTCTTGGTTCATTGCATATCCCGGTACACCGCTGGAGGCATTCATATATAGTCATACCTTGTTCTAGTATCGAGTTGTAATCATTGAGTTGTAAATAAATAGAAGTGCCATGATCATCATTTAATATAGCATTGTCCCAATAAAAAAAGAGAAAGGCCGAGAAAAGGGAGGTAAAAAAATGAAAAGGGACAATGCTACTATCCTTTTTTTCACACTTGTTCTACAAAGTAGCACCATGATCTTCATGATAGAGAGTCTCTTGTTTTGTCACTTTCATATAATAGTGGGAATTTTTCATTATAGAGCTTGGCTTGTATATTCCAACAGTGGGCCTCCTCAAAGTGCCCTAGGTCTTCATGAGCAAGCAAGTTGGATGCACACCCACTAGTTTCTTTTGTTGAGCTTTCATACATTTATAGCTCTAGTGCATCCGTTGCATGGCAATCCCTACTCCTTGCATTAATATCAATCTGTGGGCATCTCCATAGCCCATTGATTAGCCTCATTGATGTGAGACTTTCTCCTTTTTTGTCTTCTCCACATAACCCCCCTCATTATATTCTATTCCACCTATAGTGCTATGTCCATGGCTCGCGCTCATATATTGCATGAAAATTTATAGGTTTGAGATTACTAAAGTATGAAACAAGTGTTTGTCTTGTCATCGGGGTTGTGCATGATGATAGCATTCTTGTTTGACGAAAATGAAACATGACTAAACCATATGATTTTGTAGGGATGAAGTTTCTTTGGCCAAGTTATTTTGAGAAGACATAATTGCTTAGTTAGTATGCTTGAAGTATTATCATTTTTATGTCAATATGAACTTTTGTATTGAATCTTTCGGATCTGAATATTCATACCACAATTAAGAAGAATTATATTAAAATTATGCCAAATAGCACTCCGCATCAAAAATTCTGTTTTTATCATTTACCTACTCGAGGACGAGCAGGAATTAAGATTGGGGATGCTTGATACGTCCTCCAACGTATCTATAATTTTTGATTGCTCCATGCTATATTATCTACTGTTTTGGACATTATTGGGCTTTATTATTCCACTTTTATATTATTTTTGGGACTAACCTATTAACCGGAGGCCCAGCCCAGAATTGCTGTTTTTTTGCCTATTTCAGAGTTTCGCAGAAAAAGAATATCAAACGGAGTCCAAACGGAATGAAACCTTCGGGAACGTGATTTTTCGACGAACATGATCCAGGAGACTTGGACCCTACGTCAAGCAACCAACAGGGAGCCACGAGGTAGGGGGGGGGCGCGCCTACCCCCCAGGCGCGCCTCCACCCTCGTGGGCCCCCTGTTGCTCCACCGACGTACTCCTTCCTCCTATATATACCTACGTACCCCCAAACGATCAAGACCGGAGCCAAAACCCTAATTTCCACACGTAACTTTCTGTATCCACGAGATCCCATCTTGGGGCCTGTTCCGGAGCTCGCCGGAGGGGGCATCGATCACGGAGGGCTCTACATCAACACCATAGCCTCTCCGTGAAGTGTGAAGTAGTTTACCTCAGACCTTCAGGGTCCATAGTTATTAGCTAGATGGCTTCTTCTCTCTTTTTGGATCTCAATACAATGTTCTCCCCTCTCTCGTGGAGATCTATTCGATGTAATCTTCTTTTGGGGTGTGTTTTGTTGAGTCCGATGAATTGTGGGTTTATGATCAAGTTTATCTATGAACAATATTTGGATCTTCTATTCTTTTATGTATGATTTGTTACTTTTCAAGTCTCTTCGAATTATCAGTTTGGTTTGGCCTACTAGATTTGTCTTTCTTGCAATGGGAGAAGTGCTTAGCTTTGGGTTCAATCTTGCGGTGTTCTTTCCGAGTGACAGTAGGGGCAGCAAGGCACGTATTGTATTTTTGCCATTGAGGATAACAAGATGGGGTTTTTATCATATTGCATGAAATTATCCCTCTACATCATGTCATCTTGCTTAAAGCGTTACTCTGTTCTTATGAACTTAATACTCTAGATGCATGCTGGATAGCGGTCGATGTGTGGAGTAATAGTAGTAGATGCAGGCAGGAGTCGGTCTACTTGTCTCGGACGTGATGCCTATATACATGATCATACCTAGATATTCTCATAACTATGCTCAATTCTGTCATACATGTCACTCTTGGTTCATTGCATATCCCAGTACACCGCTGGAGGCATTCATATATAGTCATACCTTGTTCTAGTATCAAGTTGTAATCATTGAGTTGTAAATAAATAGAAGTGCCATGATCATCATTTAATAGAGCATTGTCCCAATAAAAAAAGGGAAAGGCCGAAAAAAGGGAGGCAAAAAAATGAAAAGGGACAATGCTACTATCCTTTTTTTCACACTTGTTCTACATAGTAGCACCATGATCTTCATGATAGAGAGTCTCTTGTTTTGTCACTTTCATATACTAGTGGGAATTTTTCATTATAGAGCTTGGCTTGTATATTCCAACAGTGGGCCTCCTCAAAGTGCCCTAGGTCTTCATGAGCAAGCAAGTTGGATGCACACCCACTAGTTTCTTTTGTTGAGCTTTCATACATTTATAGCTCTAGTGCATCCGTTGCATGGCAATCCCTACTCCTTGCATTAACATCAATCGATGAGCATCTCCATAGCTCATTGATTAGCCTCGTTGATGTGAGACTTTCTTTTTTTTTGTCTTCTCCACATAACCCCCATCATTATACTCTATTCCACCCATAGTGCTATATCGATGGCTCACACTCATGTAATGCGTGAAGGTTTATAAATTTTGAGATTACTAAAGTATGAAACAATTGCTTGGCTTGTCATCGGGGTTGTGCATGATGAGAGCATTCTTGTGTGACGAAAATGGAGCATGACTAAACTATATAATTTTGTAGGGATGAACATTCTTTGGCCATGTTATTTTGAGAAGACATAATTGCTTAGTTAGTATGATTCAAGTATTATTATTTTTATGTCAATATTAAACGTTTATCTTGAATCTTTCGGATCTGAATATTCATGCCACAATTAAGAAGAATTACATTGAAATTATGCCTAGTAGCATTCCACATCAAAAATTCTGTTTTTATCATTTACCTACTCGAGGACGAGCAGGAATTAAGCTTGGGGATGCTTGATACGTCTCCAACGTATCTATAATTTTTGATTGCTCCATGCTATATTATCTTCTGTTTTGGACATTATTGGGCTTTATTATTCACCTTTATATTATTTTTGGGACTAGCCTATTAACCGGAGGCCCAGCCCAGAATTGCTGTTTTTTTCCTATTTCAGAGTTTCGCAGAAAAAGAATATCAAACGGAGTCCAAACGGAATGAAACCTTCGGGAACGTGATTTTCGGAATGAACATGATCCAGGAGACTTGGACCCTACGTCAAGCAAACAACAGGGAAGCCATGAGGTAGGGGGGCGCGCCTACCCCCCCAGGCGTGCCCTCCACCCTCGTAGGCCCCCTGTTGCTCCACCGACGTACTCCTTCCCCCTATATATACCTACGTACCCCCAAACGATCAACCACGGAGCCAAAACCCTAATTCCACCGCCGTAACTTTCTGTATCCACGAGATCCCATCTTGGGGCCTGTTCCGGAGCTTCGCCGGAGGGGGCATCGATCACGGAGGGCTTCTACATCAACACCATAGCCTCTCCGATGATGTGTGAGTAGTTTACCTCAGACCTTCAGGTCCATAGTTATTAGCTAGATGGCTTCTTCTCTCTTTTTGGATCTCAATACAATGTTCTCCCCTCTCTCGTGGAGATCTATTCGATGTAATCTTCTTTTGGGGTGTGTTTTGTTGAGTCCGATGAATTGTGGGTTTATGATCAAGTTTATCTATGAACAATATTTGGATCTTCTATTCTTTTATGTATGATCTGTTACTTTTCAAGTCTCTTCGAATTATCAGTTTGGTTTGGCCTACTAGATTTGTCCTTCTTGCAATGGGAGAAGTGCTTAGCTTTGGGTTCAATCTTGCGGTGTTCTTTCCTAGTGACAGTAGGGGCAGCAAGGCACGTATTGTATTGTTGCCATTGAGGATAACAAGATGGGGTTTTTATCATATTGCATGAAATTATCCCTCTACATCATGTCATCTTGCTTAAAGCGTTACTCTGTTCTTATGAACTTAATACTCCAGATGCATGCTGGATAGCGGTCGATGTGTGGAGTAATACTAGTAGATGCAGGCAGGAGTCGGTCTACTTGTCTCGGACGTGATGCCTATATACATGATCATACCTAGATATTCTCTCCCTGGTAATCAAAACCTACTTGTCTCGGTCGATGTGTGGAGTAATACTCCAGATGCATGCTGGATAGCGGCTTAGGGCAAGAAACATCAAGTCGAGAGCCAGGAAAAGCATATTCGCTCCCTGGTAATCAAAACCCTAGCAATACCACCTCAACTGGAGTAGGCCTTTACCTTCACCGCAAGGGGCCAAACCATTATAAATCCTCGTGTCCTTTGTCCTGTTTTAACCCCTTTAAGCTAACCTCGTCGCAATGGCCCTACAACTAAGTCCTTCTATGAGGACATCTGCCGTGACACTTCCACGATAACTGGCGCCCACCTAGGGGCCAGCGGACGATGGTTTCGAGTTCTTAAAGCGCAGCTTCGAAGGGCTCAAGGGATACGCTGCTGGCCGGATGACCAAGATTCGTCGTGGCAAGCTCTACATCGACAGGCTAGGGCCCCGAGGCCAGCTAAATTGAGTACGGGTATCGGGTCCCCTTTGGCAGAATCCACGTCTTCATCGGCAAGATAGTCGAGCCGGGCCTTGAGCTGGGCATCTGCACCGACATCATCGAGATGTCTCAGCGTGCACAACACGCCCCGGCTCAGCCAGCCGTAAGGCATGTGGGGATACCTGGATTAGGGGGTATCCGGACAGCCGGAATATATCCTTTGTGTCACACCCTGATTTTCATGCCACAACACTTAAGCTAACAATCGTTATAAAATGTGGTTTGACAAAAACTTTTGAGTGTTTTGGACCTTGCCTTGATTGGATTTTTGTCTGTTGTTTGCAAGTGCTCTAAAAATCAAATAAATCCTCCAACTCCTATACTTCATATCCTTGCCCAAAGTCTTGAACCAATGATCATGCCATGTGTATAGGACATAAAAATAATTTCTTGCAAAATAATTTGGCCAAATAGTATTTTCAAAAATTAGTTTTCTAAAACCCCCTGAATTGAGGTTTGCACTGCAAGTACCTAATTAAGGGCAGTAAAAATCTTTCCAAAAATATATTTGACTCCTATTAGATATAGGATACCCAGAAACCACAAAAATATAATTTTAAAGGTTATTTTCCTATTTTATTTAAAAGCTTTTTCTTAAGGCCAGAAATGGTCTTTAATAGGGAAAAATTATTTTATTGTTTCAAAAATATTTGAGAAAAATCAGGGAAACTCAGTGGACATATATTTTCCATATATAAGAGTTTCAACACATGGTCATGTTCAAAATATTGGTAAAATCCCTCAAAAACCATTTCTGCCCATTTCAAGGATTTGAAATATTTCTACAAGAAATATTTTCCAATAAATCCAGGAAAATTCTAGCATGTCACATATGACATTGTTGATGATCTTGCCAAGTCTCATGTCATGGAGAACAGTATAACCCCATGAAACCCTCTCAAAACCACTTCTGTCCTTTTTCAAGTATGAACAACTTTGCACTGTCAAACATGTCCAAATGCTCTCAAACTTGTTTCACATCCTCAAATGGTGTAACAATGCATCTATACCAAATGTAACAAGTTGGAGAGAATGTTATCTTGATCAAAGTGCCCCAAAACCCTCTCTGCCCAGAACCAAATTTGAACAAGTTTACATTGGCAACTTTCCCCTTTTGATTTCAAATTTTGTGGACATTTTCAGAATCTCAAATTATGACACTACACTAAGTGGTGCATCAAGGAGAATAGATTTGCATGACTAAATCTTGAAAAGTCCATTTCTGCTAATTTCTAGGGTTTACAAAAGTTGCATTGGCAACTTTGCCAAAATGAGCTCAAAATTGGTGGAAGGACCTAATTATATGTGACATTTCACCCTGTGGAGTCTCATGGCAAATGGAAATCATCTGCTTTCCCAAAACACCATCAAACACCTTCTAGCAGAAATTTAAAATGCATGCTTTGGCAATTTCCACTAATCTCCATGAGCTCAACTTTTTCCCACAACCTCATCTGCTCCTCCTCTACCTCCTTCATGCTTGGATGCCTAAGGATCAATGATTAAGGGGGGCAGAGACCCAATTTTCCTCTATGGACAGCCACTTTCCCCTCCCTTTCTCATCTCTCCCACTCCTGGCAAGTTCCAGAGCATCCAATGCCACTTTCACATTGTTTACCCTCCCCTGCAGCTTCCAGACACAAGTGGACACGCGAGTGCGCGCGGAAAAGCCGCGGATGCCGGCCAAAGACGCGCTCTGGAGCGCGAGGCAGAGCAGGCGACCGTTGACGCCGCGTCCCCCGACCACCTTGAGCCTCCCCCTTACGCCAGTCGAGGTGCCTCGACGTCTGCAACACGCCACCGTGCAGGCCCCCTCGTCTCTCCCTCTCTCTCACCTCCTGCGGCGCGTGCCCAGAGCCGCCCGGCTCGGCCAATGCATGGCCTCGCACGCGCGAGAACCAGAGCCTTGCCCCGCTCCTCCTCCCTCTTCCTGGCGCCCCACTCAACTCCCACAGACGCCGTAGATAGCCCCTCGCACTCTCTCCTGGCCTCCCGAGCCGTTGCCGCGGCCACCCGTGCGCCGCGTCCACGGTGAGCCACAGGTCGGCTACTTAAGGCCGCCCCCGATCACCCTCTCTACTCCTTTGGCCCTCTCTCCCTCCCGTGCATCCCCTGGACCAATCCGCACCTCATCCCGTGCCCTCCAACTCGTCCATGGCCGGAGCTGAGCCGCCGAACACCACCTAAATTCTCATTGTCCGGGCCCCCTCCTCCCCACCTATGGGTTACCTTGCATCTCTACTACCCCGCGGAGCTCCCCCGCACTCCGGTTACTCCTCCCGACGGCCAGAGCGCCATGCCCGCCATCGCCGTTGGCCACATCCGCCACGGATGGCGCTCTCCTTGACCAGGTCCTCCCCGACATGCGTGCGACCAGGGCCTGGAAGCGCCTCTCTGCGCTGGTCACGGCGGTGGGCAGAACGTCACCGGGGGCGCTCTGTAGCCCCGGCAATCGCCGGCGGGAGCCGCTCCTCCTCGTGTCCAGAGCGCGCGCGGGAGGTGGAAGACGACCTGCCGCTCGGGCCCGCATGACAATGACCCAGCAGGCGGGCCCATCTGTTTAAGTGGATACGGCTCCAGCGGATCCGCTTCCCCCGCGCGGAAGCGTACTCCGCGAGGGCGCCTTCGGCGTCGCCCTGTCGTCCGCGTGGCCGAGCCGCTGGGCTGGACCAGTGCGCTGCGGCGCTATGCTGCGCTGGGTGCGCGGTATAGGTATAACCCCCCCACTTCCTTTGTCTTTTCCTTTTCCAGAAATTTGTAAAATCGCCCAAATATTCATATTAACTCTAAATTGAATGATCCAATTTACGGTGACTCCATAAATCATGATCTACCTGTTGGTGCAGCATGCACATTTTTCTAGAACAATTTTCCTCACACAAATTAAATAAAATCCCATTTTCCATTTCTATGATAAACTTTAGAAAATCACAGAGGGCTCAAATTTGATCCAAATGCCATGATTCAAATTTCTAGATGCTCCTGAGTTTATAACTTATGTCATGAACATTTTTATTAATACTTTTTGTGCCACACTGTGGGGACCCCGACTCATAAGTCGTGATCACCGAATGCACGTGTACAGTGATCCCAGAGATCAATGCTCACTGAACACACAGAAGCTGAATAACAAGAGTCTTACATCCATACATACCGTATTACACAAGTAGGACCATTATGGTCGAGTCTTGATTATAACATCGCAGCGGAAATCTTCATCGATAACTTGGACCCATGCCATCTGCCTTAACCCTACAGGCATTCTGACTGGGAAGCGTCCTAGCTCGCATGTTCGTCACCGAGGTACTCTTCTTCATATTATGTTCTTTCATGCCTGGCCAATAAAATAACCAGTGGCAAGCCAATGAGTACTTTGAATGTACTCGCAAGCAACCCAAGGTTGATAACAGAATAATTATGCAAGGCACTACTGCTAATTTGGCATTTTTGCGGAAAGCTAGTTTTTCTCATGCAAGTATGATCAACATTTATCAAGGATATGAATGCGTCTGCAACAAGTATCAGGAGGTTACACACATCAACATCGGGATAGAGTTGTGAACAACTCATACTCAAGCTCATCGTGACTTCCTCACGAATCACGTCAACGGATTTACCAAACCGTGTTGTTTGTCAGAAACATATGGACGTAGTCTAAGCAGCACCACCCAACTGTCCTTGACCGTGGACACGGCTATTCGAATAGTTTTACACACTGCAGAGGTTGCACACTTTACCCACAAGATCCGGGGAACTTCCGTGTCATCCACGACCGCGGTACCTCAAGTACCCGGGGTAAGCACCCGATCACTATCTTTCCCTAGACGACACTAACAAGGAGTCCACTCGTTGTTCCGTATTCACTCGAGATGTACATCATACGAGATTCACTCGAGATCGTAACATCCGAGAGGGGACGCAATGGTGTATTCGGTGCCCTGTAAAAACAGACATGGCCGCCCTACCTGGCACGACCCCGTCCCGAGAGAGCGCACCAACAACTCTCCCGTCACTAGTAATGTGGGCTCCAAGCTAGTATCGGCCTAGGTAATCAATAATGCCCTTTCCCATATAAGGGCAGAGTGGTTGCGCAAGTAAGGTTGGGACAGTCGACAAATCTTAAATCTAATCCGTCTCTGTAAACAACACTTTTATCAAGCCTCGGTACACTACTTCTCCACCAAGTAGTGACCTAGTTCATCATCATCTCCTAGGGGCATTAGTGGCACCCACTGGGCTATTTGCAAGTATGTCAAACCACACTTGTTTCTTTCCATGCATAACCCTGACCCACTTTGCGTAGCCATTAACTATAGCATATTTCTACAACCCACCAACACAACTCTAAGCAAGGGTAGAGTCATGAAAAATGCAAGTATCAATGGAGTATGCAACGGAGACAAGCCTAGCAAGGTTGCCATTCAAGGTATATCATGCACTCGGTGAAACAACGAAAATGCCATCATGATGTAAAATGGTTCATCATGGTCAAAGGGCTGCTTGCCTGGTTCATCAGAGTCTTGAGATCTTCTAGTCCTTCTCCAAGTATTCCGCCTACTTCGTCAACTATCGTCAAAAGCAACCATAATAAGCAACACAACAAGGCAGGAAATGAAAGTGCTCTAAAAATATTGATTTGACTTTTCTAGGACTTCTCTGGTTATATGAAAATTAACCAGAGTGGTTTCATTGGAATTGGGTCAGTGGATATTTCTAAACATTTTGATATGATGGAATCAAGGTGTTTATGGAATTGCAAGAAGTGTACAGAAATATATTTTTGAAAAATGAGCAAAGGCACCCATTTAATAAACCATGATTTTAGAAGCATCTAGGAGTTGGTTTCACTGGATTTGGAGGTCAAGTGAATTCCCAATGAATTGGCAAAGTTGACGAATATGAAGAAATAGACCATTATTTGAGGTGATACAGAAAGTATTAGTAAAAATGTTCAAAAACTAAGTTTTGAACTTATAGACACCTAGGATTTTGTATCATGGAATTTGGATCAAAAATGGGCTCTCTATGATTTTCTAAAGTTTATCAAAGAAATGGAAAAATAGGATTTGCTAAATATTTGTGTAAGAAATATTTCTGTAAAAATGTGCAAGTAGCACCATGTGGTAGGGAATGAATTTAGAAACTACTAGAAATTTGAATCATCAAATTTGGAGTTAATTTGAATTGTTTATGGATTTTTGAAGTTAACTGGAAAAATAAAAAGGAAATAAGGTTTTAACCATATCCTGCGCACGGGGCGGCAGATAGGCCATGGGCCGGCCCAGCCGAATGGCCGCACGGGGTGACCGAGGCGACGTCGAAGGCGCCCACGCGATGTGCGCCTTCACCGCAGGGACGCGAGAGGGGGCGAACCCGCCTCCACTTGCCAGCGTGGCCCGGTGGCTGGGCCACTAACGAGCGGGGCCCGCATGCAGGGCCTTCGTCTTCCTCTTCCTCCCGCGCGCTTGCCTGGCCGAGGGAGCAGAGAGCCCCGACGGCGACTGCCGGCGCTACGGAGCACCCCCGGCGATGCCCTGGCTATGGATGAGCTCGGCGTCGAGCGCCGCATCCATTCGTGTATGCCATGGCTGCCGGGGATGGTCGAGGCGACGGCGGCTTGGATGCCGGCGGACGGTGGCGTCGGGCGAGATTGGGCATGGCGCTATGGTGCGTCCTTGGACGAGGGAAAGAGCGTGGGAGCTCCGCCTTGCTCAGGGGAGCCTGCTGGTGGAGAGAGGAGAGGGAGAAGAGCTCGGGCTCGGCTGAATTTAGGTGGAGGCCGGCGGCTCGGCTCCGGCCTTGGAGGTGGATGGAGGGCTCGGGGAGAGGTTTGGCTTCGTCCCGTGGGTCTTTGGGAGGGAGAGAGGGCGAGTGGTGAGGAGAGGAGGGCTCGGGGAGACCCTTAAATAGGCGGGCGACGGTCCACCAAGCACTCGTGCGCCGGCGAGCTTGTTGCCGTCACCATGGGTCACAGGAGCTCGTCGCGGTGTGTCTGGGGCGTTCCTGGATTCGATCCAGAGCTAGGGGAGAGAAGAGAGAGAGAGAGAGAGCAGGGGGGGCCAGGGGCACCGCGCGTGTGAGCTTGCTCACTGGTGTACTCGGGCGGCCGACGCGCGTGCGAGCAGGGGCAGGAGGAGGGAGAAGGAGGAGTGGGCGGACCAGCTGCCGTGTCCCGGACGCCGAGGCGTCTTGTCGGGCATGCTGGGGAGGCCCGAGGTGGCCGGAGGCGGTTGGAAGGGGGCGGCTACAGTGCGGGAGCGCACTATAGCGCGCTCCAGAGCGCCCAAATGGCATGCCAAGCCATTTTCTATGCTTGTGGGCGCGCCCTTGCATGTCCAGTAGTGTTTGGGGGGGTGCTAGGGAAGCGATCTTGGCCTTGGATGCTTTGGATGGCCAGTGGGTGAAGAGAGAGGAAGGAGAAGAGTGGAAATGGGGCTGTTCAGAGAGAGAAAGTGAGGGTTTCACCCCCAAATAATTGATCTGAGGGCTTGCCATTGCTACTGGAGGTATAAGGTGACTAGATTAAGCTCTGGTAAAAAGTTGAGCTCATGAAGAATAGTGGAAGGGGTCAAAACAGTTGTTTTTGTAAAATGGCAGAAGGTGTTTGTTGTTGGTTTGGGCAAGAAAATTAATTCCAATGGCCATGAGAATTAACAGGATGGAATGGCACATAGAAGTAGGATGTTCTACCAAGTTTGAGCTCATTTGGGCAAAGTAGCCAATGTAACTTTGGTAAACCCTAGAAATCAACAGAAATGGCTTTACCAAGATTTAGTCATGCAAATCTATTCTCCTTGATGCACCACTTGGTGTAGTGTCATAATTTGAGGTTATGAACATGTCCACAAAAGTTGAGATCAAAAGGAGAAAGTTGCCAATGTAGAGTTGTTCAAATTTGGTTCTGAACAGGAAGGGTTTTGGGGCACTTTGAGCAAGATAACATTCTCTCCAACTTGTTCCATTTGGTCTAGATGAATAATTAGACCATTTGAGCATGTTCACAAGGTTTGAGAACATTTGGACATGTTTGGCAATGTAAAGTTGCTCAAACTTCAAAATGGACAGAAATGGTTTTGGGGAGATTTCATGGGGTTATACTATTCTCCATGACATGATAGTTGGCAAGATCATCAAACATGTCATATGTGACATGCTAGAATTTTCTTGGAATTGTTGGGGAATATTTCCTGTAGAAATATTTCAAATCCTTGAAATGGGCAGAAATGGTTTTTGAGGGATTTGACCAATATTTTGAACATGACCATGTGTTGAAACTCTTATATATGGACAATATATGCCATTGAGTTTCCCTGATTTTTGTCAAATATTTTTGAAACAATAAAATAATTTTTCCCTATTAAAGACCATTTCTGTCCTTAAGAAAAATCTTTCAAATAAAATAGTAAAATAACTTTTAAAATTATATTTTTGTGGTTTCTGGGTATCCTATATCTAATAGGAGTCAAACATATTTTTGGAAAGATTTTTACTGCCCTGAATTAAGTACTTGCAGTACAAATCTTAATTCAAGGGTTTTTGGAAAACTAAATTTTGAAAATACTTTTTGGCCAAATTATTTTTGTAAGAAAATACTATATTGCTCTATACACATGGCATGATCATTGGTTCAAGAGTTTGGAGCAAGGAGATGAAGTATAGGAGTTGGAGGATTTATTTGATTTTTAGAGCACTTGCAAACAACAGACAAAAATCCAATCAAGGCAAGGTCCAAAACACTCAAAAGTTTTTGTCAAACCACATTTTATCATGATTGTTAGCTTAAGTGTTGTGGCATAAAAATCAGGGTGTGACAGACCTACCCCCCTTACAAGAATCTCGTCCCCGAGATTCCCAGACTAGGCGCGGGAAGGAATACGGAAACTTGGATTTTGGGTAGTCTTCACGTCCTCGTGCTGCTTCTGCTTTCGTTTGGTGCTCCATTGACCTTTGAAGTACTCGATTGCATGGCTTCGTGTTTGTCGTCCTGCTTGATCCAGATTGCAATTGGGATCTCTCGCGTAGGTCATATTGGGCTGGAGGTTGATGGCTCGTGATCGATGTCCTTGTAGAGACCAGGCTAGTTAGGAAGTTGGGAACGTTTCCGGAAGTGTGATGCGTGGAAAACGTTGTGCACAATGGGTAACTCAGGTGATAACTCTAGGCTGGTGCATATCTATAATTTTTTATTGTTCCATGCTATTATATTATCCATCTAGGATGTTTCATATGCATTTATATGCTATTTTATATGATTTTTGGGACTAACCTATTAACCTAGAGCCCAGTGCCGATTTCTGTTTTTCCTTGTTTTTGAGTTTTACAGAAAAGGAAAACCAAACGGAGTCCAATTGACCTGAAATTTCACGGAGACTATTTTTGGACCAGAAGAAGCCCACGGAGTATCGGAGATGGGCCAGAAGAGTCCCGAGGCACCCACTAGGGTGGGGCGCGCCCTACCCCCTGGGTGCGCCCCCCTACCTCGTGGCCACCTCAGGGACCCCCTGACTTGTTCCTGACTCCAACACCTTTTATATATACCCAAACTTCTAGAAAGAAACCTAGATCGGGAGTTCCGCAGATGCAAGCCTCTGTAGCCACCAAAAACCAATCGGGCGCCTGTTCCGGCACCCTGCCGGAGGGGGGAATCCCTCTATGGTGCCCATCTTAATCATCCTGGCGCTCTCCATGACGAGGAGGGAGTTGTTCACCCTCGGGGCTGATGGTATGTACTAGTAGCTATGCGTTTGATCTCTCTCTCTCTCTGGCGTGTTCTTGTTTCGGCATGATCTTGATGTATCGCGAGCTTTGCTATTATAGTTGGATCTTATGATGTTTCTCCCCCTCTAATCTCTTGTAATGGATTGAGTTTTCCCTTTGAAGTTATCTTATCGGATTGAGTCTTTAAGGATGTGAGAACACTTGATGTATGTCTTGCATGTGTTTATCTGTGGTGGCAATGGGATATCACGTGAACTACTTGATGTATGTTTTGGTGATCAACTTGCGGGATCAGTGACCCTGTGAACTTATCATAGGCGTTCGCACACAATTTTCGTCTTGACTCTCCGGTAGAAACTTTGGGTCTCTCTTTGAAGTTCTTTTGTTGGTTGAATAGATGAATCTGAGATTGTGTGATGCATATCGTATAATCATACCCACGGATATTTGAGGTGACATTGGAGTATCTAGGTGACATTAGGGTTTTGGTTGATTTGTGTCTTAAGGTGTTATTCTAGTACGAACTCTATGATATATTGAATGGAAAGAATAGCTTCATGTTATTTTACTACGTACTCTTGAATAGATCGATCAGAAAGGATAACTTTGAGGTGGTTTCGTACCCTACAATAATCTCTTTGTTTGTTCTCCGCTATTAGTGACTTTGGAGTTACTCTTTGTTGCATGTTGAGGGATAGTTATATGATCCAATTATGTTAATATTGTTGAAAGAACTTGCACTGGTGAAAGTATGAACCCTAGGCCTTGTTTCCTAGCATTGCAATACCGTTTTCGCTCACTTTTATCATTAGTTACCTTGCTGTTTTTATATTTTCAGATTACAAAAACCTTTATCTACCATCCATATTGCACTTGTATCACCATCTCTTCGCAGAACTAGTGCACCTATACAATTTACCATTGTATTGGGTGTCTTGGGGACACAAGAGACTCTTTGTTATTTGGTTGCAGGGTTATTTGAGAGAGACCATCTTCATCCTACGCCTCCCACGGATTGATAAACCTTAGGTCATCCACTTGAGGGAAATTTGCTACTGTCCTACAAACCTCTGCACTTGGAGGCCCAACAACATCTACAAGAAGAAGGTTGTGTAGTAGACATCAGTGACTGAGAACATAGGTTGTTCAGTTTCAAGAGGATTCATTGTTTGAACCTTAACATGTGAATTGGTTGCTACTTTGAACATGAGGAATTTTATAAGAACGAGTTGTTGTCATGATTTTAGGAAAAGTGATTGAAATTATCATCAATCAAACTTATGCTCTTTGCTAGCATTCACAGTTCATAAATTATTTCTTTTGTCATTTACCTACTCGACGACGAGTAGGAATTATGCTTGGGGATGCTGATACGTCTCCCATGTATCTATAATTTATGAAGTATTCATGTTGTTTTATTATCATTCCTGGATGTTTTACAATCATTTTATAGCAACTTTATATCATTTTTTGGGACTAACCTATTGACCCAATGCCCAGTGCTAGTTGCTGTGTTTTGCTTGTTTTTTACATTGTGGGAACTCAATATCAAACGGAGTCCAAACACTTCGAATCTTTTTGGAAAATTTTTATGCACCAGAAGACCATCAATGGGCTAGAGTAGCACCTGGGGCTGCCCCGAGGGGGGCACAATCCACCAGGGCGTGCCTGGGGGCCCAGGCGCGCCCAGGTGGGTTGTTCCCACCTCGGTGGCCTCCCGCACCCCCTCTTTACCCTATAAATTCCAAAATATTCCGAAAACCCTCGGGTTTACCATAGATCAGAAGTTCCACCACCGCATGGCTCTATAGCCACCGAAAACCAATCTAGACTCCATTCCGGCACCCTGCCGAAGGGGGAATCATCTCCACTGGCCATCTTCATCATCCAGGCGGCCACCACGATGAGGAGGGAGTAGTCCACCCTCGGGGATGAGGGTTTGTATCAGTAGCTACGAGTTTAATCTCTCTCTCTTTCTCGTGTTCTTGAGATGTCACGATCTTGATGTATCGCAGGCTTTTTTAATATAGTCAGATCATATGGTGTTTTCCTCTCTCTATCTGCTTGTGATGAATTGAGTTTTTCCCTTTGAGATTTCATTGTTATCGGATTGAATACTTTTATGGATTTGAGAGCACTTGATATATGTCGGTTATCATATTGATTCACTTGATATGTGCTTTGGCGTTCAACTAGCGGATTCCTGCGGTGACATTTGGGTAATCTATGCATAGGGGTTGATGCACGTTCTCGTCTTTTGTTAATCTGGTAGGAATCTTGGGGCACTCTTTGAGGTTCTTTGTGTTGGATTGAGTATTATGAATCTGAAATTATTTGGTGTTATCTTAGTACGAACTCTTGGATAAAGTGATCGAAAAGAATAGCTTCGAGGTGGTTTCGTACCCTACAAACGATTTCTTCTTATGTTCTCCGCTAGATAGGAACTTTGGAGTGATTCTTCATCGCACTTTGAGGGGTGGTTATATGATCCAATTATATTAGCACTGTTGAGAGATTGCACTAGAGAAAGTATGGACCCTAGACCTCATTTTCAATCATTGCAATAGCGTTTTTGTGCCCATTTACTATTTGCTACCTTGTTGTTTTTAATTATTCTGATTATAAAAATATATTTCTACCATCCATATTACACTTTTATCACCATCTCTTTGCCGAACTAGTGCACCTATACAATTTGCCATTCTATTAGGTGTATTGGCGACACAAGAGATTTCTTGTACTTGGCTGCAGGGTCGTTTGAGAGAGACCATCTTCATCCTACACCTCCCACGGATTGATAAACCTTAGGTCATCCACTTGAGGGAAAATTGCTATTGTCCTACAAAACTCCGCGCTTGGAGGCCCAACACATGTCTACAAGAATAAAGTTGCATAGTAGACAACAAGCTCTTTTCCAACGCCATTTCCGGGGAGGTTAGGTAAGCAGCACTCAAATCCCGTCAACGAAGCTATTTTCTGGCACCATTGCCGAGGAGGTGAGGGCTTGAAGGTATATCTTTAGATCTTGCAATCGAATCTTTTAGTTTCTTGTTTATCACTATTTTGGTTTATAAAAGAAAAATACAAAAAATGTAATTGAGGTTGCATCATATTATTCATTTTTATAATGTATTTCGTGAAAGTGATGGAAAGGAAAATTGTGCTAAATTAATAGAAGAAGAATTCAATAGAATGTTTGGTATAAATGATGAGCATGATTTCAATGTTGTTAGTATGAATTCTTTCAATATCCATGATGCTAATGATTTGCAAAGCCATAAGCTTGGGGATGCTATATTTGATGAATATGATATTTTTAGTCCCCCAAGTTTTGATGAGAAAATTTATTATGATGATTGCGTGCCTCCTATTTATGATGTTTATATTGATGAAAGTGGATTTGGAGAGGGCATGACATTATTTAGTGCTGAATCCACCATTTTGGATGAGGCTTCAATTGACTATGACAAAAAGTTGCTATCTATGATTATTATGGTGATGACATTTATGCTATAGTGAATAATGATAACCATGAAACTTGTCATCATGATTTTAATTTTCACTCTCATGATAGTTATTTTGCTGAGTTTGATCCCACTACTATTGATGAGAAGAAATTTGCTTATGTGGAGAGTATAAGTTTTCTATGATTTTGTGTCATGAAAAGAGTAATGGCGCACCTACACAAAGTGCGCCATTAGTAACTTTGACCAAGGTTTGACCAGGTCATACACATAGTAATGGCGCAATTTGTGAAGGTGCGCCATTACTATGTCAACTAGTAATGACGCACTATGCCTTGGTGCGCCATTACTAACAATTTTTTTATTTTTTTTTCAAAACTAGTAATGGCGCACCACACACCAGGTGCGCCATTAGTAATATGTCATTAATGGCGCACCTATATCTGGTGTGCCACTGCTATATAGTAGTGGCGCACCACATACATGGTGCGCCATTAATGTCCAGATTAGCTATAGACCTTTTCATAGTAGTGAAGAGTGAAATGGTGTGCTCTTTACCGTACTAACCTATCTCACAAAGTTCCGTTAAGTTTTGTGTGATTGATGTTTTCAAGTTTTGGGTGAGATGTGTATATGAGGAGAATAAGGAGTGACAAGACCCTAAGATTGGGGATTCCCAAGGCACTCCAAGATAATATTCAAGGAACATCCAAGCAAGTAAGCTTGGGGATGCCCCAGAAGGTAACCCCTCTTTCATCTCTAAAATTATCGGTAACCTCACTTGGAGCTATGATTTCATTCGTCACATGATATGTGTTTTGTTTGGAGCATCATTTTATTTTGTTAGGATTTGCTTGTTGTTATTTAGAATAATATTTTGCATCTTTATTTTCAATAAAAATATCCAGTATAGCCTTTGCCATGCTTATTTTGCAAGTCTTCATGTTGCTGTTTGAAAACTGAAAGTTTATCGATGTTGCAAAAATTCCCTAGAAAAGAAAGAATGTGATAAAATGTCGAAACCTTTTGCAAAATAAGCTATGATAAATTTTCTACAATGTGGTAATTTTTCATAACTTTTGGAATTAGGGAAGTATTGATACTCTTGCATTCTTTACAGACTGTACTGTTTTGGCAGATTGCTGTTATGTTTGCATTGTTTGCATATGTTTGCTTCTTTAATGATCGTATTTGAGGATAGGAGTATTAAATATGCAGAGGCATTTACTATGCAATGTTTAATAATAATTTTAGTGATTTGCTATAGTAGAGAATGATACGGTTTTTGCATCGGTTTATACTAACTTATCTCACGAGTTCTTGTTGAGTTTTGCGTGGATGAAGTTTTTAAGATTTAGGGAAACCATCATATAAAAGGAATTAAGGAGACACAAAAGCTAAATCTTGGGGATGCCCAAGGCATACCAAGATAATATTGCAAGAAGTCTCAAGCATCTAAGCATGGGGATGCCCCGGTAGGCATCCCACCTTTCTTCATCAACAATTATCGGTTAGTATCGGTTGAGCCTAAGTTTTTACTTCTTCACATGATGTGTGATATTCTTGGAATGTCATTTTCTTTTGTTCTGGTTGTTGTTTTAATAAAATTCTTAGATCTAGAAGTTCTTAATAAGAGAGAGTCCTCAATTAGCTACCCATTTACTTAACTACTCGCATGATCTTCACTTATAACCTTTTTGGAGTAGCTTGTCATTTGCTCTTGTGCCTCACTTATATCCTATGAGTAAATTGTTAAATAAATTGAATGTCATGAAGTTGAAATTATATCATGACTAGTGGTAGTTTCACATTGGGTTTAGAAAGTGAAATCTTTTGAAGCTTGACAATCACAATATTGGCCATACAAGCAATTCATGAATGATTACTATAAGGAAGAGAACTTTCACATGCAAATACACTATCTTGGAAATCTTTTGTGATTGTGAGCCCCCATCAAAATATTATATGCCAAATTGTTGACGTTGGACAAGGAAGACAATGTAATGATTTATGTTTGTTCATATTCACATATAAGTTATATTGTCATAGATCCTTCAACATGTGGTGCTTCCCCCCCCCATCTTTGCTAGCCAAAAATTCCGCACCAAGTAGAGATACTACTTGTGCATCCAAAAACCCTTAAACCCAAATCTTTTTTTCAAGAGTCCATCATACCTACCTAAGGATTGAGTAAGATCCTTCAAGTAAGTTGTCATCGATGCAATGATTATCATGTGGAGCAGAGGCCTCAGGTTCAGAAGCTAAAGCCAAGACTGCCAAGGTTTCCCGGTGCTGCCACTACCGAAGGCTCCTTTGATGTGCAAAGCTTTAAGGCGCACAACACCTTCTTCGACAGCGCTAAGAACCCCTACAAGGATGCCAAAATCTCCTCTAACAGGTTTTGGAGACATTAGCAGCGAAGGTACTACTCTTGCATCTTGTACAACCAGGACCGCATTTTTCCTCATAAGCATCTGGACTGTGATGCTATTGTTGGGCTGCCATGCCTTGAGGAGGCTCTGGACTGTTTTAGAGATGTTGGGCTACTACCATTTGTGACTGACAAGGAGCACTGGAATGAAGAGCTTCTGCTGTAGTTCTATGCTACACTACACATTCGAGGCTTCAACAGGGATCTGATGACTTGGATCCTTGAGTGGATGACAGGTGACGTTCATCATGAAGCGAAAGCTCAGGGTATCATCGAGCTTACTTCCCTGCCCACTCCAGGTGACTTGTATGAACCTGGTTGTCAGCTTCATCAAAACAAACTGCAAAGCATCTTCCAGAAGCCAGAGCCAAACATGAGCCAAATGCTAAGCATGATGAAGCCATTGCCCCAAGACACTGAATACCCCAAGGAGTTCTTTGTTAAAGACCTTGAGTAGTTGCCACGCACAGTCTATCATATACTAAGGTGTACTCTCTAGCCTATCAAAGGAAACTCTTCTGAAGATAAACTTGAAGGTGACATGAAGACATTGGTTTTCTATATAGTCAATGGCATCAGATTCAACACTAAGGATTTCTTCATCCGACAGCTTGCTGTTTCAGGGATTGATCTATTTAGCATGAAATTTTATGCTCCATGGGTGATGTGCTTGATCAAGCTTCATTCAACCATCGACTATCAACCCTCAGCGCGCAACCAAATTGTATTTCTACCTGATGTTGATATGTCCATTGAAGCCATCTACCACGAACCAGCAAAGAAGCCACTCCACCTTCGGAATGCAGAGTTCCAAAGCTTCACGCAGCCTAGTGAAGGGATTAATGTGCCCAATGCTGCAACTCCTAATTATCCTCTAGCTGGCAACTTACGTATGCCGTGTCGATCCAACACCGAAGCCACTTCCAGCACCATTGCTCAAAGGCCTCAGAAGCATCCTCGTGTCCTCAACGACTGTGAGCTTCTGGTGTCTGTGCATCAAAAGCAGGATAGGCATCATGACTGGCTGAAGCATCAGATGCAGAGTCTCTTGGTGGATGTTAATCGCATTCACAACTTGCACACCAAGAACTCATTTGTTGCTCATGAAGCCTGTCGGTGATCCTGGAAGAGCCTCACATTGCTCTCCTCTGAAGATGATCTTCGCGAAGATGGCTTCACAAAGAACTTCAAGTTTGACTCTAGGCTTCCGCAAACTGCAAGCTAGCGTCGCACACCATCTATTGAATACTCTGAACATTCGTGTTCGGCTGCAACTGTTGTTGCGAGTCATCGATGAAGAAGATGACGCCACTTCACCAACCATAGCTGCACTACACCACGACTCTGCGTCACGCCCGTATGCACCACAAAACTCCAACGTCAACCCTGCTCCATCTTCTACTCCAACTGGGAACGAGTAGATCCTCTCTGTCTTCAAACCTTTTTGGTCCTTACTAACAAATGTGGGAGAAGCATATGAGGTTGATAGTCTTCAAGTGGGTCAATATGAGTGGTTGCATTAGTTTTGCTAAGTTCTTACAACTCTCATTTCAAAACTATTTGGCTCTTAAGTTGTAACACTTAAACTTAATGGTCGTTTGCTACTTTTGCTGCTAGTTTGTGATGCAATGATAAATTCGGCATGAAGTCATTCTGCAGACGAACATTTGTCATTATGCACATCATTATCTTCGTTATGTTTACATATGCATAATGAATTGTCTTTGTATGTTGAAGATGATCTACACAAAGTAAAACCCGCCTTGTGCATTTGCATTCAAGAGCAAACTACTTATATGCACATCTTCAGGGGGAGCCTCTTGCAACATATGAAGACAATGCCTTAATCCTTAACTTTCACATATATTTGTCCCTGTTGAAAACTTCAACCAGTTTTTCATCAATCACCAAAAAGGGGGGAGATTGTAAGTGCATCTAGTGCCACCCCTAGTTGGTTTTGGAGTATTCAGGACAAATGTGGTTGAGGGACTAATGTGTTTGTGAGAATTGTAGAATAACACAGGTAGAATTCCCTCATTGATGCTGTTTTACTACCAGAGATGACCCCTAAAAATGTAAGAAGACATTGAAGACAATGGTGGTTCGTGAAGACATTCACAATGAAGATTATGACATGTGAAGACATTCACTTGAAGACTATGGAGTGGGAAGACATAGTTGTTTCGTAGTTTCCTTTTCTTCTTTGTTGAGTCATAGGAACCACCGTATATATACATATATATATAGGGATTGACTATTCGTCACCCTGGGTGAGAAATAATTATTCTTTACCCCCCTCTCTTTTACCATCAATGCACCATAATTTTACGTGACTATTCATCACCTTGGGCAAGGAATAGTTATTCTTCACCCCCTCTATTTTACCACCAATGCACAATAATTTTACGTTTCGTAAGTTTTGTCTTATTTCCGACGTAAAAAGAGACCGTAATATATTACCTCCGTAAAAAATATTTTATGTTACGTAAAATTACAAACGTAAAAGCATAGTGTAAATTATACATAAACTGCAAATTTTCTTGTCTTATGACCTACATTTTTATTTTCTTATGTCAAATTTTACGTAGTTAATCAACATTCACAACTTGGACACCAAGAACTCATTTGTTGCTCATGAAGCCTGTCGGTGATCCTGGAAGAGCCTCACATTGCTCTCCTC
This sequence comes from Triticum urartu, assembly GCF_003073215.2. NCBI lineage: Eukaryota > Viridiplantae > Streptophyta > Magnoliopsida > Poales > Poaceae > Triticum > Triticum urartu. Next base: position 312,627,788 of record NC_053028.1, on the reverse strand, counting down.
TGAAGATGATCTTCGCGAAGATGGCTTCACAAAGAACTTCAAGTTTGACTCTAGGCTTCCGCAAACTGCAAGCTAGCGTCGCACACCATCTATTGAATACTCTGAACATTCATGTTCGGCTGCAACTGTTGTTGCGAGTCATCGATGAAGAAGATGACGCCACTTCACCAACCATAGGTGCACTACACCACGACTCTGCGTCACGCCCGTTTGCACCACAAAACTCCAACGTCAACCCTGCTCCATCTTCTACTCCAACTGGGAACAAGTAGATCCTCTCTTTCTTCAAACCTTTTTGGTCCTTACTAACAAATGTGGGAGAAGCATATGAGGTTGATAGTCTTCAAGTGGGTCAATATGGGTGGTTGCATTAGTTTTGCTAAGTTCTTACAACTCTCGTTTCAAAACTATTTGGCTCTTAAGTTGTAACACTTAAACTTAATGGTCGTTTGCTACTTTTGCTGCTAGTTTGTTATGCAATGATAAATTTGGCATGAAGTCATTCTGCAGACGAACATTTGTCATTGTGCACATAATTATCTTCGTTATGTTTACATATGCATAATGAATTGTCTTTGTATGTTGAAGATGATCTACACAAAGTAAAACCCGCCTTGTGCATTTGCATTCAAGAGCAAACTACTTATATGCACATCTTCAGGGGGAGCCTCTTGCAACATATGAAGACAATGCCTTAATCCTTAACTTTCACATATATTTGTCCCCGTTGAAAACTTCAACCAGTTTGTCATCAATCACCAAAAAGGGGGGATATTGTAAGTGCATCTAGTGCCACCCCTAGTTGGTTTTGGAGTATTCAGGACAAACGTGGTTGAGGGACTAATGTGTTTGTGAGAATTGTAGAATAACACAGGTAGAATTCCCTCATTGATGCTGTTTTACTACCAGAGATGACCCCTAAAAATGTAAGAAGACATTGAAGACAATGGTGGTTCATGAAGACATTCACAATGAAGATTATGACATGTGAAGACATTCACTTGAAGACTATGGAGTGGGAAGACATAGTTGTTTCGTAGTTTCCTTTTCTTCTTTGTTGAGTCATAGGAACCACCGTATATATACATATATATATATAGGGATTGACTATTTGTCACCCTGGGTGAGAAATAATTATTCTTTACCACCCTCTCTTTTACCATCAATGCACCATAATTTTACGTGACTATTCATCACCTTGGGTAAGGAATAGTTATTCTTCACCCCCTCTATTTTACCACCAATGCACAATAATTTTACGTTTCGTAAGTTTTGTCTTATTTCCGACGTAAAAAGAGACCGTAATATATTACCTCCGTAAAAAATATTTTATGTTACGTAAAATTAAAAATGTAAAAGCATAGTGTAAATTATACATAAACTGCAAATTTTTCTTGTCTTATGACCTATATTTTTATTTTCTTATGTCAAATTTTACGTAGTTAATCAATAGGAATGTAACTATTTGAATTTCAAATGTAATTTATTATGAAGTGGTCGTAAGATTACTTCGGGTGAAGAATTACTTATTCTGCACCCTGGGTGATGAATAGTATGACTATATGTTTGTGTGTGTGTGTGTCTGTGTGTTTTGTCCTCTACATCATTCACTTGTAGCTATGTCTTCAAGTTACTATTTTCTGCACTAAGTGAATGTGATCGGACCCTAACCCCTTATGTGCCTATTCCCAAATTCTCTCTATCTCTTCATATGCATTGTGTTGACACGTGTCGAATATCATCACTGTGTCCTTATCAGCTGAAGATACAAAGACACACATTTAAATTGGTTTTACTGTTCTTATCCCTTTTGCATGAATACCAGAGAAGCCGGAACGACTGCGTGACAAACCAGGCGTGCGTGGGGTCATGAGTCAACCCTCATTAAGTTGCATGTCTGCCACGTGTCATTCAGATGTGAACCGCCAGAGGCACCTGTGTAATTGCACTGCGCCACCCCTCCACCTTATAACTACTTCTCCCCTCATGGTCATTATCTCTTCTCCCCTCGCCGTCTCTCTCAAATCCTAGGGCCACCGCTAGCGTCCATCGTCGCTGGAGATGAAGCGCTTCGCTGCCGTGACCTCTCCGACGACGTCTTCACGCCGAGTCCTGGAGTCCGGCTGAAGGTATAGTCCAGCTACCCGAACACCCCCTAATCCAGGACTCCCTCATTAGCCCCTGAACCAGGCTTCAATGACGACGAGTCCGGCGCGTAGATTGTCTTCGGCATTGCAAGGCGGGTTCCTCCTCCAAATTCTTCATAAAAGTTTGTAAACACCAAGTGTAGTGTCCGGCTCTGCAAAATAAGTTTCCACGTATTGCCACAGAGAGAATAATATTAACACAAATCTAATCCACTGACGTATTCCACAGCGTGACATCACATTACGGCCAAGCCTTTATTCAAATTGTTTTCACTTTTCCACCTCAACATGTTTTGCGAGGCGGTTTCCTTGGCACGTCTTGTCAAAGCAGAGATCGTGTCCCCTTTATTTACCGGATTCTCATCAATACGGACGTGGGTAACCCAATCATGCCCGTTAGCATGTCTTCTCGATTAAAGGCGAGTCCAAAACGGTTATGGGGAGGGCTCCTGGTATTCAACCTCTTATAAAGAGACCAAGGCCTTACTCCTTTTCTCCAATCTCAAAACAAGTTCACCCGTCACCCTGAGTTCCAACACCCTAGGCTCCAGATTCCAGGCGCTTCGGACCTTCGACAATGTCCGGTTCCGACCTTCAAGGCCGATGGATGCCCTCCTCTGTCACGGAGGAGGACGTGCTAAAGTTGAGAGAGGCTAAGTTCTTGACCGCCTAAATTTTGCATAGGTTTCCTGCACAAAGGCAGGCTATTCCCAGTCCCAGCCCGGTGAGAGCGTAGTCTTCATGTTTCACTTCCTTCGGGGGTTAGGCTTCCCGATGGATCCCTTTGTGAGGGGGCTGATGTTCTATTATGGGTTGGAATTTCATGACTTAGCTCCGGAGTCCATCCTCCACATTTCCTCATTCATCGTTGTGTGCGAAGCGTTCCTCCGTGTTACTCCTCACTTCGGATTATGGCTCAAGAATTTTGGAGTGGAGCCGAAGATGATCGAGGGACGGCACGCAGAGTGCGGAGGCGCTGTCATAAGTAAGAATGCTGATGCTCCATGGCCCGAGGGCTCCTTTCAAGAGGAGCTCGGCTTGTGGCAACGAGAGTGGTTCTATATCACGGCTCCCAGGAGCACCAAGTGGGTGGCACCTCCTGCCTTTCGCTCGGGTCCCCCACCACGGCTAGCGTCATGGGTCAACAAAGGATTAGATTGGGGGTTATACAAAGACGTGCCCTTGTTGCAGGGCCGCATTAGGGATCTCTTAGAAAGAGACCTCAACCTGGTCAAGGTGACGCAGGTCATGCTGATTCGCCGAACACTGCCCGGCAAACGTCGCTCCCTTCGTCTGTGGGAGTTTAATCCGGAGGGACCACGAGCTCTCCAGCATTTTATGGTTGCAACGCCCATGGAGATGTATGAAATGTTCTTCGTATCACAAGCAATGTGTTCGGATTTGACCGAGGACGCAGGTTTAAGCTGCAATCGCCCGGATACTCAAGTAAGTAACCTTGTGCCCGGACTCGCTATCCGTAAAATTGTCATAAATTCGCCCCTAAAAGAGATGTCCTTTTAAACAGGAGTGGATAGCGAAGGCAAAGCTGATCAGGTGTCCGGCTCCCCTTCCTGAGCCCAGGCCGGATCCCGTGCTAGTCAGGATGTTGAAGATCGTGCCTTTGGAGGGAAGTGAGGGGGAGGACAAGGAAACTATGGCCTCCTCGAAGGAGGCTGCTCCGAAGGGAAGAACCGACAATTCCTCTCCTAAGGGGAAGAAGAGGGCCGCCTCTGACGTCCCAGAGACCATGGCCTCAAAGCAGGGGAAAAAGTCCTCGTCAGAGGGTCCGACGCCGGGGAGATCCTCGGCCGAACTACGCCCTCAAAGGGATCAGCCCTCCAGCGAGCCGTAAGTAGAGAAAGATTTTCCTTTAGAGGGATGAGAGAAATCCTTTATTTTTATCTGAGAAGATTAACCGAAACTGATTTTGCTGAACTAAAGCGGCAACTTGACGTGGAAGATGCCGACATCGCACTCGTCAACGAGCGGCTTGATGAGGCTCAAGGTATGCAATTCCTTGGGTGGCATCTAGTAAGAGGAGCTTTATGCCAGTATCTTACAATGTGTGTGCTTCACGCAGATGGTGCGGCCGCCGTGGAGAGTCTTCGGGCGGAACTTGCCCGAGCTAAGGAACAAGCCAGGAAAAGTGATGCGGCTGCCGAGAAGGCCCTTGAAGAGCTGAGAGCCGAACAGGCTACTCACTGCCGAAGCAAGAAGGAGATGGCCGTGATGGCCGTGAACTTAAAAAGTGCTGCTGACCGTTGCAAGTTTCTTGAGAAAGAATACCGGGCGAGACAGACGGACTTAGAGAAGGTCATTGCTGATGCCAAGGATGCTCGCTCTGCGATGAGAGCTGCGAAGGAGGAGCTGCATCAGGCCAGACAGATTGCGGCTGGAAAGCCCTTTATGCTGCGGAGGAAGTTTTGTGATCCAAAGTTTGCTCCGTTGGACCAGATGTGGAGTGCGGAGGACACCTATCTGGATTTGGCAGCGAGTGCTGCTGATGCGACCGAATACTTTCGAGATCAAGAAGATCGCGAAGTGGAAAGGCTTTTCTGGTCGCAGTTCCAGAATCCAGAGCGTCCACTGGCAGTGGACGATCGTCTGGCTCAATGGGCCGAACTGAATAGATTGTCCGGACTCGCCGTGAAGTACGTCATGGGTCATTTGTGGCCGGGGAGATCGGAGCCAAAGAGTTATTTTAGCTTGGTGCATCAATTCCTTGACGTGGTGCCACGTATCAATGCGATGAAGAGGTCAGCATGCATAGAGGGCGCACGGATGGCTCTTGCCCATGTCAAGACATACTGGGCAGAGATGGAGACCATCGTTGTTGCATCCCGAGATTCGGACAAAAGCCGAGTACCATCCGAGCACTATTTTCAGGAAGTCCTTAAAGGTGCTCGTGTAATAGAGACGCAGTGCTCGAAGGATGCTATGTTCTTATAGCATATGTAATTATAAAGCAATATTTTGATGAATTGTAGTAGCCTTTTATACTTGTGCCTTCAAGTATTTGGAACACCTCTTGTGCGGCCGTTTTAAGATATATATACAAAATCTGAAAGATTGCAGTCGTTGGCTTCAGCCCCCACGCACATAGTGCGGGGGTGCTCGCAGAAGGCGCATTTTCACACTTAATCCAACGTCTTGGTCCTACAAAGGAGGTGATAGCGCAGCGAGCTAGGCAACCAGACTATAATGCTTTAACACTTTCACTTAGCCATAGGAGCTTGACAATGGGACTATTTAGGTAGCCCCTGGTGGCGACTGCGCTCGCCTCAATTCGGGGCGCGTATGTGCCTGGCCGGGAAACGGCCCTTCGTTAATGCGAAGGAATCCTACAGATTCCGGAGAGTCATTGAGTGGTTGACCAGTCTCACGCCATATCATGACAGTCGGTTTTTGGATTTCTCTACTGAGGTGCTTGCCTAGCCGAACCAGGGCACAATCACAGTAGTACTCCTGGTGCCGCCTTAGCCGATAGAGTGGAACGTAAGGCGGCCGAACATAGGAGCCGGGCAACCCAACATTTGACCAAAATCATGACTCGGAGCTGATGCATATAAGGCCAAACTCGCGACGCCAAACACTCCCTAAGGTATTCGGTCTTTATGAGAGCAGGAGAGGTAACGGTCTAAGGTATAAGCCCCTAGTGTCCAGGTACGCGCAAGAATTCTGAAGTGGCCACATGCCAAGACGCTAGCCTCCTCCTTGGTCATAGAACCAGGGGATGTGTATCAACAAGAGACAGTAAAAAAGGTTTACGCAGGATCTTAATCTGAAAAGAATCCTTGGAACGGGTCCCTACTGCACGTCTGCGCCTGTGTCTCCGTTGTGTCGTATCCTGGACGGGCGCAGCACGACGTTCATCTGTAAAAAGAGAGCAACTAAGTTGAAAAAGGGGCGTGCCAAAGAAAACTTATATGAAATAAACAAAGTGTAAAGTTAAATATGAAAAATTGAGCTTTATTGTCTCTTATTTTATACGTGTGAAGCCCCTAGTGCAGGGGTATATGGCCACTAAGCCTTTATCAATGATACTTTTGTGCCGGAATCGTCTATCCGTGTCCATGGTCTTAATGACCTGTTCCGATGTTTTGGCTGGTGAAGCCATTGTATTATGGGGCTGTTAAAGCGGCCGCACAATCCTCCGCTTGGGGGAGGTGTTCTCACTGCTTCCCCTTTAAGGAGATGATGCCGCGTGGACTGGGCATCTTAAGCGTAAGAGATGCATAATGCGGTATTGCGTTAAAGCGGGCGAAAGCTTCGCGTCCCAGTAGTGCTTGATAGCGACTTGAGAATGGGACGATGTGGAAACTCAGCTTTTTGCGACGGAAGTTATCGGCAGAGCCGAAAATAACCTCGAGCCGGATAAAACCCATGCAATGGGTGTCCGGACCTGGCGTTACTCCTTGAAAGGAGGTTTTGCTGTGGCGGATTCTTTTTGGGTTGATCCCCATGTGGCGGATTGAGTCCTGATATATCAGGTTGAGTCCGCTGCCACCGTCCATAAGGACATTTGAAAACTGGAGTCCGCCAATTATTGGATCGAGTACCAGGGCAGTCCAGCCTGGGTTCCTGACACTTCTAGAATAATCCATATGATCGAAGATGATTGGTTTTGACAACCAGTGGCGGGATTCCTTTGGGATAGGCCATGGGGCGCGTACCTTTATGGGCGCCGCACATTTTGTTATGTGGAGTAAGTTTACTGTTTTTACTTCTTGTGGGAAATTCTTTTGTTTCCTGGTACTCTGCTTTTGGGGTTTGTCCTCGTCTTCGCTTGGTGTGTCGAGACCCTTGTGTTCGGTATTGAGTCTGCCGGATTGTTTGAAAACCCAACAATCTCTGTGGGTATGGTTAGCAGGCTTTCCAGGAGTGCTGTGTATTTGACATATCCTATCCAAGATTTTGTTTAGGTTGGATAGGTTGTCCCTGTTATCTTGGAGGGGCGGCTTTTTCTGATTCTGTCGTGAGCTTTTGAATCCGGCGTTGACTGCCGTGCTCTTCGGACTTTTTTCCTTAGTCCGGCGATGGTCCTTATTGCGTCAAGGTTTTCCATTTCCATCCCTAGTTTCGGATGTACTTGGGTCACTGGTGCTGCATCTTGCCAACCAGCTGACCTCTCCTGCGCAAAAGCAGGTCATGAGGCTTATTAGTGCGGCCATTGTTCTTGGCTTTTCTTGGCCGAGGTGTCTGGCGAGCCATTCGTCTCGGACATTATGCCTGAAAGCCGCTAAGGCTTCAGCGTCCGGACAGTTGACTATCCGATTCTTTTTAGTAAGAAATCTATTCTAGAATTGCCGAGCTGACTCTCTCGGCTGTTGAGTTATGTGACTAAGATCGTCTGCATCCGGAGGGCGGACATAGGTCCCTTGAAAATTTGCTCGGAAAGCATCCTCGAGCTCTTCCCAACTGCCGATTGTGTTTTCAGGAAGGCTTTTGAGCCAATGCCGGGCTGGCCCTTTAAGCTTGAGGGGTAAGTATTTTATGGCGTGGAGGTCATCTCCTCTAGCCATATGTATGTGGAGGATATAATCCTCGATCCAGACTCTAGGGTCTGTTGTTCCATCATATGCCTCTATGTTTACGGGTTTGAATCCCGCTGGAAATTCATAATCCAGGACCTCATCGGTGAAACATAGGGGGTGTGCGGCACCCCTGTATTTGGGTGTGCCAGATTCTGATAATGGCTTTATTGCATTGCTTACGAGAGCTTGCTTTCTTGGCCAATAAATGGACCTGGCTGGGCCATGATGCGAATCCTTAAGTGGGTCACATGCCGGCTTAAGTGCGGCGCTGCTTGCCGCTTTATGCTGGCCATGGGGTCGTCTATCCGACCATGTGGCTTTCTCACTTTTGGAATGCGAGGGCTCTAAGGCCTCCTCGTCGAATTCAGGCAGTAGCTTTCTCTTCGGATAGCTTTTAGTGCGGCGACTGTCGCCGTATTTGTCTGTGGTATTGATTACTTTACTCCATCTGATCCTGAGTGCATCTTTCGCAGTTTTTAGCTTCCGCTTCTGCTTTTTCAGGCTGCGTGCGGTTGCAACGAGCCATTTGTGGAGGTTCTTCTGCTTCATGGGCTTGTCCGGCGTAGGGTCGTCCGGAATGCCATTTTCGCCGGGGGAGGGATGTTCGGTTTCTCTATCCGGGTTGTCCTGTTGGGACGGTTGCTCTAAGGCATGCTCGTCGTCTACCGGCTCATCCTGCTCTACGGCTGGGTCTTTATCGAGGCGGGGCTTGGGTCGGCGTTTACGCCGATGCTTTGATTGTTTTTCGAGAGATCGATCCCTCTTTCCATCCCCGTTTTCCTCGTTGTTGCTTCCTTTAGGGGTATCCACCATGTACACATCATGAGATGAGGTGGCTGTCCAATGCCCTATAGGCGTTGGTTCTTGGTTGTCTCCTGCATCGTCGTCCATACCGTCGATGTCTTCGGAGTTGAAGTCGAGCATGTCGGTTAAGTCGTCGATAGTGGCTACGAAGTGGGTGGTGGGTGGGTTTTGAATTTCTTCATCATCCGAATCCCATCCTTGTTGACCATACTCCTGCCAGGGCTCTCCTGATAAAGAGAGAGACTTTAGCGAATTCAGGATGTCGCCGAAGGGCGAGTGCTGAAAGATGTCTGCGGCGGTGAACTCCATTATCGGCGCCCAATCGGATTCGATCGGCAGGGGCGCGGGGGGCTCGGGGTTTGGAAAGGAATCTGGCTCCTCGGAGTCACGGGCCATGCGGAGTGCGGGGCTGGAGTTTGGCTCGATCGCGTCTGAGATCGCAGCCCCTGAGGCAGCGTCCAACCGCTGATCCTCGATTGGCGCAGTAGGCTCCGAATCAATGGTCGGAACCAATGCGTGTGCGGCCTCCAAGGCGCTGTTCGGCGGCAGAGCTATATCATCCCCGTCGAGACACTGCGGCGCGCTTGGCTGTGGCTCGAATCCGTCGAAGATCAAGTCCCCTCGGATGTCAGTCGTGTAGTTTAGGCTTCCAAACCTGACCTGATGTCCAGGGGCGTAGCTTTCGATCTGCTCAAGTTGGCCAAGCGACTTGGCCCGCAGTGCGAAGCCGCCGAAGATGAAAATCTGTCCAGGGAGAAAAGTCTCACCCTGGACTGCATCGTTGTTGATTATCGAAGGAGCCATCGGGCCTAAAGGCGACGACACAGAGGAACTCTCAATGAAAGCACCAATGTTGGTGTCAAAACCGGCGGATCTCGGGTAGGGGATCCCGAACTGTGCGTCTAGGCCGAATGGTAACAGGAGGCAGGGAACACGATGTTTTACCCAGGTTCGGGCCCTCTTGATGGAGGTAAAACCCTACGTCCTGCTTGATTACTATTGATGCTATGGGTAGTACAAGAGTAGATCTACCACAAGATCAAGGAGACTAAACCCTAAAAGCTAGCCTATGGTATGATTGTTGTATGATGAAGTTGTCCTACGGACTAAAACCGTCCGGTTTATATAGACACCGGAGAGGGTTAGGGTTACACAAAGTCGGTTACAATGGTAGGAGATCTTGAATATCCGCATCGCCAAGCTTGCCTTCCACGCCAAGGAAAGTCCCATCCGGACACGGGACGAAGTCTTCAATCTTGTATCTTCATAGTCCTGGAGTCTGGCTGAAGGTATAGTCCGGCTACCCAAACACCCCCTAATCCAGGACTCCCTCACTCTCCCACATAGCTGCACAAAGGGCTACTATTGAAGAAGCTACTGGAGAAGAGGAACATGCTAAAGTTCCTGAGCCCCCGAAGCCAAAGAAGAAGGCTAAGGCTTCAAAAGCTTTAAGTGTGAAGCCATTGAAATCTCCACCTCCTATATCCAATGTGCAGTGTGAGGATAAATCTCGCCTCTCCAAGAAATCCAAGAATCCCAAGAAGATTTCTGGACGTGAGCTCACCGCTGCTAGCATTCGGCAAAATGAAGAGAATGTTATAGATTTGTCAAGCGATGAAGATCTTGCTGGTGATGCTCTGGAAATGCTCTTCAAGGACTTGCCACTCTTTGATGTAGATATTCTCAACAATTTCATCGATGAATGGATTGAAGATCCTACTCTCACCATGCATGATATGTAGCTACCCGTTGACATCAGTGTCACATTTCAGGGATGCATAGCCAAGGAACTTGCTGTTGCTCAGAAGATTGCTGAGCTGAAAAACAAAATTGACCATGAGAAGGCCTAGTTCAATAAGTATATGGCAAATGATGATTGACCTTAGGGCTGAGTTCGAACAGAAATGTGATGAAGACAAAGGGTCTCGTGAGTGCACGAACTACTAGCGAGAAGTGCGTCCAGGCTCACAATGAGGCTGTGAAGAGAGAGGCCCATGGGCGTCCTAGCATTGAACCCCGAATGGCCGCCAAGAAGCTAAAAAGACTAATGAAGCTGAACCCGAAGCCCCAAGGAAGAAAAGACCAAGCATTATCTTCCCTGCTAGCATAACTGGCTCGAAGGCAAAGGTACCTTTAGCAGCTTCTGAGCAGAAGAAGAGTAAGTTGTCTGAGGCTGAAGCCAAGAAGAGGAAGCATCATGACACTTCTGATGCTACTCCATTCAAGAAGAAGTAGAAGACAAAGTCTTCAAAGTCTTCTCGCAAAGAACACTCCTCAAGAACCATTGATAGTGGAGCCCATCTCTGTTGCATTGCCTACTTCCACCAACTGCGAGCGTCATCTCATCGTGCATGAGCCTGCTACCACAGAGGCTCATGAGTCTGAAGACATTCTAGCTACCGATTCCATTGCAGCTGAAGACATTGGTCATGATGACAATGTTGAAGATGATGTAGACCTTCCTCAGATCATGCCCAATCTGGTATCATTGCCTGCTCTGATGAGCAGTGAACAGATCAGCATTGGCGGTCCCACGACGCCAATCGCACAAGATGAATTTTGGGAAGAGCAACACCCCAACTCGCCATTGCATGAAGTTACTGCTCGCACTCCACCAGCTCATGTCACCACTCTGATGCTTGAGACACCGCAAGAGACTCCCAAAGACATGGAGAAGACCAATCCTTCACAAAAGGTGTCGCCATCGTTCTTAAGGCATCATAGAGGCCCTAGGCCCTCGGTCTCCATGTCGAGCATTCCTAAAGAGGATGTGCATACCACCAGCTCAGTAGCACGTCAAGTGTTCCCTAAAGCCATCCCTTCAGCAACTGCAAATGAGTCTGAAGCCAAAGAGGTTGAAGATAGGAAGAATAAGACCATGAAGTTATCCCCCTACCATTGATCCCATTGTTCAAGAAGAAGTGACTGTGCCAGACCACCCAATCCCCGAAGCCACTGAAGTTGAGGCAAATGCAACTACCACCACCACCACGGATGAAGCCAATGACATCGTCACGGCTGAAGATAATGTGCAGCCCAAAATCAATGATGCCACGGAAGACAATATGCAGCCAACCACCTCGGATGTGGTTGTTCCCCCTATGCCTCACACCATGGCACGCACCTTCTATCATGGTGAGATCATTACTGTCCGATGGCCTATCTTGACACCACCCACTGCTCCTGGTCCCCAATATGACTATCATGTTGAGCAAATGCCTCAGACGCAGAAGCCAAAGCCCAGACTGCCAAGGATTCCATGTGTTGTCACTACACAAGGCTCATTCAGTGTGCTTAGATTCAAAGATCACAACACTTTCTTTGACAAGGCCAAGAACCCTTACAAGAAGCCAAGGATTTCATCTCATAGGTTCTGGAGCTACCAGCAAAGAAGCTATACTATTCATGCATTCTCTACAATCAAGACATGATTTTTCCCCACAAGCGTCTAGATTGTGGTGCCATTGCTGGGCTGCCATGCCTTGAGGAAGCCCTTGATTGCTTCCATGAAGTAGGCCTGATCCCATTTGTCGTTGATAAGGACCACTGGAATGAAGAGCTTCTTCTAGAGTTCTATTCCACTCTACACATATCAGGCTACACAGGGATCCAAAGATATGGGTCCTTGAGTGGATGACAGCAGATGTCCATCATAAAGCCAAAGCTCAGGATATCATCGAGCTAACTTCCCTGCCCACTCCTGGTGATCTGTATGGGCCAGGTTGATAGCTTTATGAGCAAGAACTTCAAAGTATCTTTCAGAAGCCCGAACCCAGTATGAGTCAAATGCTTAGCATGATGAATCCTTTGCCAATTGATGTTGAATATCTATGTCAAGGACCTCGAGTACCTGCCCCGCACCATTTATCACATTATGAGGCATACTCTGTGGCCAATCAGGGGACATTCTCCTGACGCTAAGCTTGAAGGCATCATGAAGACATTGGTCTTCTACATCATCAATGGCATCAGGTTCAATACTCAAGGCTTCTTCATATGACAGTTGGCACCTTCTGGCATTGATTTTTTTGGCCTCAAGTTTTATGCTCCTTGGACGATGCGGCTGATTAGGCTTCACACAACAATGAACTATCAAGCTTCAGCGTTCAACCATGTTGTATTCTTGCCTGAAGTGGACATGTCTCATGAAGCCTATCCTGTGCCTGGCAAGGAGCCCATACGTGAAGACAATGCTTCCTTTCAAAGCTTCACTCAACCTATTAAAGGCGTTCATGTGCCAAATCCTCCTGCTCCTGCTAGTCCTCTTGCTGGTCAGCTTCGTCTGCCGCATCATGCCAACATTGATGCAACAACCAGCATGGTATCACAAAGGCCTCAGAAGCGTGCTCGTGTCGTGAATGACAACGAGCTTCTTGTATCACTTCACTAGAAGCGGGATAGGCATCATGACTGACTGAAGCACCAAATGCAGAGTCTTCTTATATATGTCAATTGTATATGCAACCTTGCAACCAAGAACTCATTTGTTGCACATGAAGCCTGTCGGCAGTCCTGGAAGAGCCTCACAATGGTCTATTTTGAAGACGATCTTCGCAAAGATGGCTTCACTGAAGGTTTCAAGTTTGACTCCAGGCCTCCCCAATCAGCAAGTTGGCGTCCAACTCCTTCCCTTGAAGATTCTGAATATTCATCTTCGGCTCCAACTATTGTTGCGCAAGTCATAGATGAAGAGGATGACGCCACTTCACCAGTGATGGCTTCACTGCACCACGATTCTGCATCAGGCCCCTCTGCACCGCCAAACTCTAACGTCGACCCTGTTGCCCCAACATCTTCACCTCCTGGGAATGAGTAGACACTCTATGTCTTCAAACCTTTTTGGTCATTACATGACAAATCAGGAGGGAAGCATATGAGTTGATAGTCTTCAAGCGGGTCCATATGGGTCGGGTTCTTATTTTTGCCTAAATTTTTTACAACTCGCATTCTTGAACTATTGGATTTTGAGCTGTAACACTTAAACTTGATGGTCGTCTGCCACTTTTGCTGCTATCATTTGATGCAATGATAAATATCGCATGAAGTCATACTGCAGACACCCATTTCTCATTGTGCATTTCATTATCTTCATTCATTTGTGCATGCATGATGAATTGCCTTCATGAGTTGAAGAAGATCTCCACAAAGCAAAACCTACCATGTGCATTTGCATTCAACGACAAAACATTTATATGCACATCTTCAGGGGAGCCTCTTCCAACTTATGAAGCCAATGACCACGTACCTTAACTTTCACATATTTTTGTCCCCATTGAAAACTTCAACCAGTTTGTCATCAATCACCAAAAAGGGGGAGATTGTAAGTGCATCTAGTGCCACTCCTAGTTGGTTTGGGAGTATTGCCGACAAACATGGTTGAGGGACTAATGTGTTTGTGTGAATTGCAGAATAACACAGGTAGAAGTCCGTCATTGATTCTGTTTTCCTACTAGAGATGACCCCTAAAAATGTAAGAAGACACTGAAGACAATGGTGATTTGTGAAGACATTCACGTTGAAAATAATGACCTCTGAAGACATTCACTTGAAGACTATGGAGTGCGAAGACATAGTTTCTTTTGTACTTTTTTTTCTTATTTATTGAGTCATAGGAACCACCATACCATTAAGTAGTGTGCAAGTGAACAAAGTCAGATGACTGATGTGATGGTCAACCAAAAACCTATGTCTTTGAGTGAAGACAATGAGAGCAAATCTTATCCAGAATTGGATGAGTCAGTTTTGCTTGTAGCCCAAACTAAGCTATCGTGTGTGTTTGAAATCCGACTGTTGGACACGTGTCGATTCCTTAGTGACCTAGGGTAATTTCGGACATATCATGTCAGGTGGCCTCCTACCTATAAATAGCCCACCCCCTACACCATAAATTGGTGGCTGCTCAGAGTTAGTGCACAACTTTTGTCATTTGTGAGCAACCCACCTCTGAAGCCTTTGAGAGAGAGAGAGAGAGAGATCCTTGCGTGACAGAAATACTTCAGTGATTCCTAACACTCTTTGGCTCTGGGTGTTTGGGCTTTGTCCTCGCAAGGATCTCTCTCTCAAATGCTTCGGAGATGGGTTGCTCTCAAACGACAAAAGCCGTGCACTAACTCTGAGCAGCCACCAATTTATGGTGTAGGGGGTGGGCTATTTATAGCCAGCAGGAAACCTGACCTGATATGTCCGAAATGACCCTAGGTCACTAAGGAACTGACACGTGTCCAACGGTCGGATTTCAAACACACGCGGCAGCTTGACTTGGGCTACAAGTAAAGCTGACTCATCCAGCTCTGGATAAGATTTGCTCTCATTGTCTTCGCTTGAAGACATAGGATTTTGGTTGCGAAGATAAACTTTGAAGTCAAATCAATGTTGAAGACCAACCAATTATGAAGATAAAGTAATCAAGACTCCAAATGAAAATCTTCAAGAAAGGTTGGTGGTGGCGTTACCACCGTATAGGAAATATTAGACCCAGACATGGTGCACAATTATCATGGCGCTCCAAAGTCAAATTCCACATTAATGTATTCACACTCAGAGGATAAGTCTTCATGAATTGAAGATATACGTTACTTCGTGTGTTGCGCACCTAAGTCATCAATATGCATAAGCGTTATGGTGTGTGTCACAGAACATTCGAGGATTTTAAGATATTTAGCTCACACCGCATCTTGCAAAACATTTTCTCATGCAAGGGCTTTGTGAAGATATCTGCCAATTACTCTTAAGTGTTGATGTGAATGATATCAATGTCTTCCTTCAACACATGTTCTCTAAAAAAATGATGACAGATCTTAATGTGCTTTGTCCTCGAGTACTGAACTGGATTGTGAGAAATCTTGATGGCACTATCATTGTCGCAGTAGAGAGGCACATGCTTCATGTTAATGCCATAAGCCTTGAGGGTTTGTTTCATCCAGAGAAGCTGAGTGCAGCAAGATCCAGCAGCAATGTATTCAGATTCAGCAGTGGAGAGTGATACACCGTTCTGGTTCATTGAATACCAACTGACAAGAGATCGTACAAGAAAATGACATCTGCCTGATGTGGACTTGCGATCAACCTTGTCACCAGCATAATCAGCATCTGAGAATCCAACTAGATCAAACTCTGAGCCCTTTGGATACAATAATCCTAGCGTTGGGGTGTGAGCCAAATATCGAAGTATTCACTTAACCGCAAGGTGATGCGATTCCTTTGGTGCCACTTGGTATTAGGCACACATGCAAACACTAAGCATTATATTTGGCCTAGATGCACATAAGTACAATAAATGACCAATCATGGAGCGGTATACCTTTTGATCGAACTCTTTACCATTGTCGTCGGGGCCCAATTGGCCTTTGGTTGGCATTGGCGTCGTGTAACCTTTGCAGTCTTGCATTCCAAACTTCTTCAGGTGTCGGTGCAACAAACCCTGGGTCCATTGCCCTGACTGTGCACATGCGCGAGAGCAAGGTTACAACACCAAGGACAGACCAAAGCACAAGAAACCAAGATTCTTAGAAGGCCAATATGCAGATTAAGATGACCAAGGCCAAGCCAGGGAATTAAGAAACTACCAAGAGTAAACACTACAAGAAAACTGAGATACTGTGACGAAAATCCTCGTGACGAAGATGGACAACGTCATACAAATGCCTAATGTGTGATGTTCTCGTAGGTGGCGTCACTGATTACCTCAAATCGTTGACAATAGACACCACTGGATCGCTTGAGCCTGTGAGCGACCCTGGCTACCAATTTCTATGATAGTTTTGCAATTTTCATTATGAACCTACTAGAGTTACCGAATATTACAAGTGTTGGCATCAAGACCCACCATAGTTTTTTCATAGTCTACCGAGCACTGTAATTATTTTTGTTCCTTTTAGATAGGTAATGGCCGGGGCGAAACTTATTTATTCCATCTAATATAAATAGATAGTGCACGGGCAAAAAAAACTTGAACCCATGCGTTCATGAGGTGACGTTTCGTTCTATGACAAAAATAAAAACGGAAATAGAAGTTAACAGGAAAAAGTTTGGTAAAGGGGAGTTTGAACCCAGGACCATTATGGTCTCAACTAATGGCGTTCCTTTTTTTTAATAAAAACTAACTGTGTTGCTAATAGGCTAGAGTTTAGATATAAATGTAAATTTGTTGCCAAAAAAGATACTAATGTAAATTGTGCTAAGAATATTTATTGTGGTCCTGGACTATATATATACGCATATATACAAGTAACACTCAGCAGGTTTAGTTATTTCTTCCCCGGGCGTGTGTGGCTCGATCCGTAGGTTAGTTTTTCTTGCCGGGGCCTATGTGATCGATATGTTCGTCTCTCCCGGCAGGGAGAGTCAAGGCACGGCACGGCTTGGTTCCGGATTTTTTTAGGCAAATGGCTTGGTTCCTGTTGTTTTTAACTTCTTATTTGACGGGTGCAGCACAGCCCATATCCTGTCAAGCCTAGCAGAACGCCATTTGTTTAAATTTTTCTATACGTGGGCTCAAGCCAGCTCAACCTCTTATAAGTAGCGATTTTTTCCCTCGCTCCACCTTCTCCTCCCGGAGGGAAACCCTATCTATCTGTTCTTGTTTTCTTTCGCTCGTGTTGTGGCGGCGGTAGATCGAAGGCAACCAAGTGTGACGACGGCTGCAGGAGTAGATTCTCTCTCCTTCCTCTCCCGTAGGATTCCTTGAGGGCGCCCCGCTGCGGAAGCTGCTAGTGGCGTCAGGGCCGTCCATGGCGCGCAACGGCAGACCCAGGCACCCAGCCTCTGCCGCGGCCGGACCAGCCTGGTCGCGTGGTGGCGGCCCACCCTGTGTGTGTGACGTGCGTTCTTAGTGTGAGTGCCTGTGTGCGTGTATCCTCTGATCCCTCTCGTGTGATTGCAGGGACTAAACTCTCACTCTGTGGTGCCATTCGTCCATACACTTCTCAATTCCATCGGAGAAGATGATAGTGAGCATGAGTCATGGTGATGTGGGTACTGGCTATGGCGTCCTTGTGCGGAACCCCTGGTTAGCCTACTACACCCGCCTCATCGCCTTCGTCTGGGACTACCGCCATAGAGTATGATTGATTTTTTGATTAACTAATGAGTCGGCCCACCTTCCGCACTCAATAGTACATCTCGTACGTTGACCCTCTGTTTTTCTTCTTCTTGGGTTTTTTTCGTCACATTGACATGGAGCACAGACCACAGGAGCAAGCCGAAGTTCCGTGGGAGGACCGTCAAGCTCGACCAGCAACCTGGGTTAACATGTGTACGACGTTGAACTCTATGCTCTCAATTTAGAACCGCTTACGTGCGGGGATTGGTTCAGATATTAGTTTTGTTCTGTTCCTCCATGTTAGTGAGTTCTTATTGGTCAATCCTGAGATGCTTGTATGGTACTCCCCAGTATGTATGCAAGTTAGTTTATAAATTTCACTTAAGTAGAAATTTTTCAACTGAATTGTACCTGTTCCGATTTAAGAGAAATTATTATGGGAACCAAGATAGTACATGTGAAATGGGTTAGTAATTAAATAGAAGTTGCAGTAAAATATTTTCATTATGCTGATGCTCCCCGATTTTTGTTATGTTATTTTGTAGTTCTGATCTCGTGACAACTCTATTTGAGGGACTATGAATAGATTTGCCTTTGAATTGCTGTTGTAGAACTGCAGTGAGAGTTTTATGAGAGATTCAACATGATTTTGGAAAACTACTAATGGAGAACTAATTCGCTGAACACGTTTGTGGCAATCAGAAGTCATACTGGCTAATGGACATTATTGTCCAAGCAAGAAGATACTACAACTAAAGATCAAATCCTGAACACGGTTTTTATTCGGTCTATGACCATAGCGTAATTGTAAGTAATTTATTTCAAGATGGAAGTGTCTTATTGATGACACTTCCAATCAAATGTGTGCCAAGGACAATAATTAAGCTATGCAGAAGTTGTTTATACTTTCTGTACTGTTCTAGGCTGCTTAAATGTTTTTTTCCTTCTAGGCTTTGTTAAATATTCTGTTTTTTGCACCATTTTAATTTGTGAAGGATTACCTACTACAAATGTTAATTTGTTCCTCTCGAGATTTGAAACTTTGAGTTGAGATCTCATTTACGTGTGTCCTCTTAATTCTAATAGTTCACTTACTTTCTGATGTATTAATAGGTGTTTATTCCAATATAATATTTCAGATGACCTTTTATGCTCACACAAACAACATGTTTTTTCTTCATATCACTTATTAGACAAGTACTAACAAGTCTTTTTTTCGTTAAGATTCCATCCTGGAGCTTTGAGTAAAAACTTTGTTTGTTCTTTGTTGCAATGGTAGATTTTTTTTCTATAACTCATTCATACTGCTATATTTATGCCCTTGTTTTTGTTAGGTTGATTTTTAAGTCATCTTTCAAGAAGTTGATATGGACAAAGGAGGATTAGACCAACTCTAGTTGCCTTCAAGAAGTCACAAGAAGAGGCATGCAACAAAGGTTTCGAGTTTTGAGGAAGGCGGTAGCTAAGTCACACCAACAAAGTCTCTATTGATGACCTCTAAAATTAAAAAGAAGTTGTTTGTATGCTATATAGAGAATAGTACTATTGGATGATTATGTAGCTTGAGTTATTTTGGATGGAACATGTAAGTGTGTGTAAACTGCACGCTGTATAGAGACTAGTTGACTTGTAATATCATGTGAAAATTGGTCAATGGAAAGATGGTCTTAAAAAGACGACAAGCCCATGATGCGTTTTCGGACCATGTCAAACTAAACTTAGAGGAAAAACTACAAATAAAATAATACTTGAAAAGGCTAGTAGGAAATGGCATCTGCTCCATAAAAAGGGGTGGGCTCCATTAGCCACTACTGGGTTGCAAATGGGCTATGGCCTACCAAAAAATTAGATCCAAAAATAGAAAATGAATTGGATTATTGGGCTTGGCCCATTTAGAAATCCAGTGGGTAATAGCCCAGCAAAAATCTATTGACGATAGCTCCGTCACGAAGGTCACATATCTAGTGACGTTGTTTCACGCGCTGCGTCACTAGGAATAATTTGTGACGGGGATTCCGTGACGATGCTGGTGACACTCGAAAAATGTCACACATGAGTATTTTGTGACGTTTTAAGCTATTACGTGACATTTTTGAGCTCGTCACGGTAGGTCCGATATCTTGTAGTGAAAGCTTCCCTTGGCGGGATGGCGAGCCCGGCAAGGACGGGGTCACCCCCAGAAGAAGACCTCCAAGAACCCCCCACCCCTCGGCAAGGCCTGCCGGGCTCACGGAGACGAAGCCACCTCAATAAACCACTTCACCATGATGCACGTCGTCGATCAGTGCGGTTTCAAACGGCAAAGTGACTAAGTGGTAGCCATCTACCACATGGCGGCCTCTTTCTACAGGGAATATCCACAGATGACACCCATCCTGCGACGTGTCAGGCGAGCATGCACGAAGCTGGCAAGATAGCCTGACAAAGCTTGCCGGGTAGGCGATGATGTGACCTTGAGCAGCGCATTTAATGCGCTCTGTCAGCCTGCAGAGTTAGGCATGATAGCACTATTTGATATCTTATCAGTGCATAATGACTAATTTGCCACTCTGGTGACCCCTTAACCTATAAAAGGAGGCCCGAGGCAACCTTAGAAAGGGTTGGACCCAGGATTGCAAATCCACCCCCTCACATTTCATATGCATGTAACCGTTTAGCCCCGAGGCAACCCTGCCGGGCAAATGCACTACGGCCACCACCATTTTTCCACCATCAATCCACCAAAGCAGGAGTAGGGTTTTACGACTCACGGAGGCCCGAACCTGGGTGAAATTGCTCGTGTGACCTGTGTCGTGCTGCCCCACGCTCTTCTGCTCTTTGTGCAACGTGACATTCCCCCTGCCGAACCAGCAAGGGACCCTTGGTCCCATAGGTGGTTGTGGTTTCCCCCGACATCTTTGGCGTGCTAGGTAGGGGATCACTTGCGCGAACCTGAAAGTGTGAGCAGCGCGTCATCTTCCTCGCCATCTTCGTCTTCGACGGTGCCATCGACCATGGCGCCCAAGAACAAATCCGGTGCTTTGGCTCACCCGTCCACCTCGAAGGCTCCGCCGCCCGTAACCACCAATGCTACGGGAGATGCGGAGGCGTGCGAGGATGTGGATGCTGTAGGGAACACGGTCGGAGCAGGCGACGCCATCACCACCTCCCCCGCGGTCGGAGCAGCGGCATGAGGTGCCAGAGAAGAGCATCATCAGTAGCATCCTGGTGGCTACTCTCCGCGAGGTATGGGTGAAGGGGTTGTTCCATCTGCGCCCCTTCCCCTCGCCGACGAGCACAGTCTCAGTGGTGGCGCCCGGTCCGGGGCAGATCGCCGCCCTCCGGGCGCTCCCGTCGCAGGAGAGACCGCGGTGCGTGCGTGTCCCCCGGTCTGATTCCACCAGGTTGCTGCGCCCAATGGAGCCACTGGCCCTTAAGCGCCTTCCCCATGTCACCATGCCATCCAGATGGCCACTTCGCAACAGCAAGGACATGGCACTCTTGCCGTGGCACCATTAGGAGCCGAGCGACGGTGCGGTCCACATCTTCATCACCCATGCCGAGCACTGCTACAGACACCATGGCGCGGGCCCAGTTGCTTCTAAGGTATCCACCACCAGCCGAACAGATGGACGAGTGGCGTGCCACCATCTAGAGTCTGCTCGGTTTCACCAAGGCTGGGGGCTCGCAGCAAGCTGGCCCACAACGGCCTCCCCAAGTAACAACGACGTCTTGTGTTGCTGGTCGTACAGAGGGGGCGACCCCCATGGTGCAGTCCCAACCATGAAAACTAGCACGAGTGTGGCAGAATCAAGAGCCTGACGATGTCTCGATGGACTGTTCTAACCCTCGAGCAAGTCAAGGCCAATGGCGAGCCCTGGGGGATAGGCGGATGGGATACGCACGCGTCATCACCAAGCAGCGTCACAATGACCCCCATCGAGCCTATGGGTGTGACGGACCCGACGTTGACGAGCCCGCGCTCAGGGTTGGCGGGTGCCTCCCTTTCGAGGTTGGGTGCCCTGCCTTTACTCGTGAGCTGCGGCAAGTCCGTTGGCCGTCCGTCTGCATGTTCAAGCCCAAGATACCCAAGATGTATGATGGAAGGCTAAACACAACAGAGTTTCTGAGCATCTACACCGTCATTGTTCAAGCTTTTGGGGGAAGAGATGAGAAGGTATTAGCCAACTACTTCCCTTTGGCACTCATGTACAATGTGAGGTCTTGGCTAATGCACCTGCCAGAGAAATCCATTTCGTCATGGGCTGATCTGTGCCATGAGTTCATTGCCTCTTCACTAGTGGCCATCAGGAACTAGGGCGGCCCAGCGACTTGCAACTCCTTCAGCAGAAAGAAGGAGAGACTCTCCGAAAGTACATGCATAGATTCAGCAGAGTCCAAGGGAACATCCCAAATATCCATCTAGCCAATCTAATGAGTGCAACCGCAGGATTTGTTCCAAGATGAACGTGCGGCTGCCCAAGGCTGTGAAGGACCTTTACACTTTGGTTGACAAGCATGCTCGGATGGAGGAGGGAAGGAAACTCCCAGGGGAAGAGGATTGCACCAACATCGACTCAGAGGATGACAATGTATCCACTAGTCAGAGGAAGAGGAAGAAGCACAACAAGAGGCACAAGGATAAGACAGTGATGACTGTCGAAGGATCAGGCTCACCTAGTACCGGCAGGAAGGCTCAAGCCGAAGCTCCTGGAAAGGAGGCTGCCGTGTGCGTTGACTGACGGGAGGCCGCTGCTGCCAAGAAGGCTAGGAAAGGTGATGGGCTGTACTACAAGGTTCGTCGGACCAAAGTCCACGACCTTCAAGAGTGTTATTTGGTCGAGCAGATCGTCAAGAGGCATAGAGCAGAGTATGAGAAGCCTGATAAGGAAAAAGGTCAGAATGCTGCTGACAGTAAGGGGCGGGTGGTTGAAGCAAATCGCCCCGGCAAACACTTTCGGAACCAAGGAAAACCCGCCAGGGGTCGAGAGAAGGAAACTTGCAATGATGAGAGTGATGGAGGGGATGAAGAGGAAACTAGTGAGCAGGAGTTCTAGAAGGCCACTGATGCCCTGTGCATTGACGGGGGTGCATCTCTGGACTCCACTCATAGGCAACTCAAATGGTGGGTGCGTGATGTCAATGTTGTGGAACCAACACCAGAGGCTCAGAAATCACTCAAATGGTCACGCATCCCATCATCTTTGATGAAGAGGACCATCCTGACCGTACCACTGCGGTAGGATGTTTGCCATTGTTGGTCTCTCTAACAATTCGCAACCTCAAGGTCATAAAGATGTTGGTTGACGGAGGGGCCAGGTTGAATCTGATTTCCCCAAAGGTCATCAGCAATCTTCAAATAGCAGAGGAAGAGCTAAAGGTCACCGGCATGTTTCAAGGAGTTAACACCGGCAGGAGTCATCCTAAGGGAAAGATCATGTTGCTAGTGATATTTGGGGAGGAATTGAACTTTTAGACTAAGAAGATTGTGTTTGATGTGGTTGACCTCCCCTTGCCGTACAATGGGATCCTTGGATGCCCAGCCTTGGATACATTCAAGGCGGCATCCCACTATGCCTACAACACCTTGAAGATGCCCGGGCTGATAGGAGTCATTTCCATCCTCTCACATGAGAAGGATGCAATCATTTGCTTGGATAAGATGTACTGGGACGCAGTCATGAAAGAGGTAGCGGTAGCAGTAGTTCCCACCAAGGAGAATAGAGGAAGAAAAAAGGATAGCAGGGACGCTGGCAAGGAATCCGGGAAGCGTACCTCTTTGGAGCATGCTGCGCCTGTTGATGGCTTGCCGGAGAGTTCCGACAGCAAGAGATCCAAGGTTACTGCCCCACAAGTGAAGAAGGTCCTGGCAGGGTTGGCTGGCGTTGATGGTACTTTCACTATGAGCGCTACCCTTGATGACAAATAGGAAAGCGCGTTCGTTGCCTTCCTATGGGCGAATGTCGATGTGTTTTCCTGGGAACCATCTGATATCCCCGGTGTTCCCAGGGAGGTAATCGAGCACCACCTTGCTTTCTACCCACACGCCCGACCGGACAAGTAGAATGTTCAGAAGCAGGCCTTGGAGAGGCAGTAGTTCATTGCAAAGGAAATCAAGAAGCATGAGGCAACGGGTTTGGTCAGAGGAGTGTTGCATCCGACATGGTTAGCAAATCCAGTGGTTGTTCGGAAGGCTAACGGGAAATGGATGCTTTGCATAGATTTCACAGATCTCAATAAGGCTTGACCGAAGGACCCATGTCCCTTTTCGCGCATTGATGAGATTGTGAATTCCACTTTAGGCTGTGATTTGCTCTCCATTTTGGACGCATATTCTGGATATCATCAGATCTTCATGTCCAAGGAAGACGAAGGGGAGACCTCATTCATCACCCCATGTGGAACGTACTATTTCATTCACATGCCATTCGGATTAAAGAGTGTTGGGTCCACTTTTCCAAGAGCAGTCTAGATTGGTTTCGTGCCACAACTACACAGGAACAATGAGGCTTGTATGGATGATATCGTGGTCAAGACCAAGGACAGAGCTACCCTCATCCAGGATTTGGAGGAGACATTTGCTAATCTGCGTAAGATCAACCTGAAGGTCAACCTGGAGAACTGTGTGTTTGGCGTTCCCTCCGGGAAGCTACTTGGGTTCTTTCTGTCCCTTCAGAGGGGGGGGGGATCGGGCCAACCCAGACAAGATCAAAGCTATCGAGAAGATTCAAGCGCCCAGGACAGTCAAGGATGTGAGGAGTTTGACAGGGTGCGTTGCCGCGCTAAGAAGATTTATATCTAAGTCTCCCAAGCGCTCCTTGCCATTCTTCAAAATCCAGAAGAAAGCGGGACCCATGAAGTGGACCCCAGAAGCAGATGCAGCTTTTCAAGAGTTGAAGGCCTACTTATCCTCTGTGCCCACCTTGGTTGCCCCCAAACCGCAAGAGCCGTTGCTACTATACTTGCGGCAACAAATCAAGTGGTAAGTGCGGCCTTGGTGGCACAGCGAGAAATGGAAGAAGCAAAAAGTGAGCAAGGACCGGTATAGTTAGGCAAGGATTAGGGCAGAAATGGGCACGACAACGAGGGCGACCCTAAGGACACGGCAAAGAAGAAAGTGGTGCATCGCCAATGTACTTCGTCAGTTCCCTGTTACAAGGGGCTAGGTCGAGGTAATCTAGCGTGCAAAAGTTGATCTTTGGTCTCATCATGGCCTCAAGGAAACTGCACCACTACTTCCAAGCCCATGAGATTACGACTGTCACTCGCTTCCCGTTGCAGAGGAGACTCCGAAACCCTGAGGCTACCGGCAGAATAGTGGAGTGGGCTTTGGAGTTATCCAGCTTTGGCCTGAAGTTTCAGAGCACATCAACAATTCAGAGGAAGGCATTGGCAGAGTTTATTGCAGAATGGACGCCAACTCCTGATGAGGAAGTGCTGGAAACGGTTATCCCCAGCAAGGAAGCGCCACAGGAACGGATCATATATTCCGATGGCGCCTTTTCCCTACAAGGTGTAGGGGCTGGCCTGCTTCTCATTGCCCCCTCCGGGGAGCACTTGAAGTACGTCATCCAGATGCACTTTTCCTGGGAAGAGGTGACCAACAATACAATAGAGTATGAAGGGCTCCTTGCCGGGCTCAGGATTGCTGCCGAATGGGGAATCAAGAAGCTGATCATTTGAGGAGATTCACAGCTTGTGCTGAGACAAGTCAACAACGATTACCAAAGTCCATTGATGGAGGCATACGTTGAGGAAGTGAGAAGAATGGAGGAGCATTTTGACGGATTGCAAACAAAGCATGTACCCCGTGCCGAAAACAACATAGCTGATCATCTGTCAAAGTGTGTTGCACAAAAGCTTCCTGTGGAACCAGGAACTTTTGTTCTCCATCTTACTTAGCGCTCCGCATCCCCCGACAACAGTGGCCTGGAAAAGGAGAAATATGGACTCAGGTAAGCCTCTCCCGGTAGAGCCCCCCGGGGCTACTTGCAGGGACCCTGCCGGAAACAACTCCTCATCACTTGACGGACCGCACCCTCCAGCCAAGGCTATGGTCCCCGCAAACAAGGAATGTGCCCCCGCAGTGGAGGAGGTGCCGCTAGTCCTTGTTGCCGAGCCCCAGGCTCCAACCTTGGGAAGGCACATAGTCCATTTCCTCCAAACAGGAGAACTTTCCGATGACCAAGATGAGGCTGAAAGAGTAGCCCAGAGGGCCATTATGTATTTGTTTGTCGATGACACTCTACACAGAAGGAGGCCCAGTAGTGTGAAATTGAGATGCATCTACCGGTAAGAAGGAAAGGAATTGCTGGCTAAGATACACAAAGGCATGTGTGGCTCCCACATTGGATCAAGGGCATTAGTTGGGAACGCATTCCGGCAAGGATTCTATTGGCCCACAGCCCTCCAAGATGCGGTTGAGCTAGTCACCAAATGTGATGCCTGCCAGTTCCATTCTAAGAATAACCACCTGCCTGCCCAAGCCCTTTAGACAATCCCTTTGTCATGGACATTTTAGGTCAGGGGGCTTGATATCCTGGGCCCTTTCCCCCGAGCTATCAGGGGCTTTGAATTCTTGTTCATTGCTATCGACAAGTTTACAAAGTGGCCAGAAGTAGCTGTCATGAGAAAGGTGCCTGCTCCATCAGCTATCAAGTTCTTGAAGGAATTGGTGTGTCATTTTGGAGTCCCGGCAAGGATCATTACCGACAACGACACCCAGTTCATGAGCCGTGCCTTCATGAAATATGTTCATGCCCTCGGAAGCAAGATCTCATTTTCCTTTGTCACACATCCCAGGAACAATTGGCAAGCTAAGAGGATGAACGCTGAAGTGCTGCGAGGACTCAAGACAAGAACATTTGATACGCTGCAGAAGCACGGCACAAAGTGGATCGATGAGCTGCCGATAGTCCTCTGGTCCCTCAGAATGACACCAAATCGAGCTACCGGGGCAGACTCCCTTCTCCCTAGTCTATGGGGCAGAAGTAGTTATCCCCATGGAACTCATTTACGGGTCGCCTCGAGTGCCTGCCTATGATGAAGTAGCGCTGTCGGATTTCGGGTTCCTCAGACCCTTGAGAGGTTCGAACTCTAGGTGCGTGCGAAGAAGTCATCCTCCCCAGTCTGCCAACCCGCTAATCTCACGTCCTAGCTCGACGAACTAAATGGAAAGGAGACACGACAGTTTACCCGGTTCGGGCCACCTTGAGGTGTAAAACTCTACTCCTGCTTTGTGGTGGATTGGCATCGATGGGCTGAGGATGAACTAGTATAGTGGAGAACAACCTGAGGAGGCACTCCAAAAAATACACTTCTGTGATGATACGTGTTTGTCACAGTAGGTCACGTTTTTTGTCATGCATGTACATCCATGATGATTTTATGAAAGAATCAAGATAGTCATACCTGTGCTGTCCTAGAAGTGTTCCATGACATTACCAAAATTATCATCCCAGAAGTGTCCACTTCCATGATGATAAATCATGCGTCACAGAAGTGCTTTCGTCAAGGGTGACCGACATGTGGCATCCACCATAACGGAAAGCCGTTAAGCTATCGGGTCCGGTTTTGGATCCGATAACCCGTCAACAGCCTCGACCAATGGGGATTTCCACCTGTAAAATCATCATTGGCTGGAGGAAACACGTGTCGGCTCACCGTTGGGACAGATGTCATCCACTCATTGGACCCAAGGCACCTATGATACGTCGACTCGTGGCATGGCCCCAATAGAGGTCCATTCCTGTGAAAAGGTCGGCCCGTTTGACTTGGTCAAAAGGTGGCGGGCCGGCCCACGGAAAGCCTGTTAACGGTCTGTTCGCATATGGCCCATTTATAGCCCGCTAACCCAAGGCCCGTTATGACCTCTCTGAATTAGGCCCAGTATCGTCATCTGGGTCGCCCAATATGATTCCATCCCGTTTTAACTTCTGGCCCATGTATGGCCCATGACGTCTTTCGGCCCATATGAGGCCCTTTGTAACTCTTGGCCCATTAACAGCCCGTGGTGAAACTAGCCCGTAATGAACAGTGTATCACTTCATACCCATTAACGACCCATTATTCCATTGGGCCGTTTCCAGCCCAGGTTATCTTTCATCCTTCTCAGGGCCCATTTATTCTTGGGCTCATTTCCAGCATTCGGTTACTTACGACCCGTTACTGTCATTTTCTGCTTGTGGGCCAAATTCAGCCCGTGGTTACAGTCGGCCCATTTGTGGCCCGTTAATACGTTGGGCCGTTTTCATGTCAAAAAACCCGTTGGGCTGTTTTCATAGAGTTATCAAATACGGCCTATTAATAGCCCGTTATGGTCCATGAATAGTACGACACATGATTGGCGAAATGATGATACGCCCCGTAGAAGGCCCATGGATCCTACGGCCTGTAAAAGGCCCATGGATCGTACAGCCTATAGAAGGCCCATGGATCATACGGCTCGTAGAAGGCCCATGGATCCTACGGCCCGTATAGAAGGCCAATGTATCCTACGGGCCGTAGAAGGCCCATGGATCATACGGCCCGCAGGAGGCCCATGGTTACAACAGTTCGTGTGTTTCCATGAATATTTTGGCCTAGTTTCCAAAAATAGGTTATTGTGCCACTATAAAAACACAGAAAAAGAACTAAAGTGACTACAAGCAAACAACTAAACAAGACAATAAGGAAATAAATAAGCAAGAAATTAATGCTAGCCTATTACCGCTATTACACATATTACATCCACTGGGCATCAAAGTTCGCCACTAGTGCAAATATAGGGAACAAAGAAGCATATTACATACACTGGCCGTCAAAATTGGCCACCAGTGCAAATAAATGTGGCAGCAAAACAAGAGCATAACTGAAACAACGTTAGAAGAGCTCAAGAAATGTTATCCTGGGTATCCACCATGCTAGCAATAAGCTTAGCAAGCTTATTAGCTCTGTCCTATTTGGCGCTAAAATCCTTCGACGCTTGTTGTTGCACCAGAAAGTATGCATCTGAATGCTCCAGGGACTTCCGCAGTCCTTCCGCTTCTTGTCGCAGCACAGCTGATCGATGTCTTTCAGCTTGTAGTTGAGACTCAAGAAGCCGAACTAATTCAGACAGTGAGTTTGAATAGCTTGTGCAAGCGGTAGTGGCCAGTAACTCGAACACTAAACCAAGACAGGACTTTGGGGTTGCCTCACTGTCTTCGAGATAGTCTTCCTTAGTTGTTTTATCAGCTTTGTTGGAGACCAACAAGGATGTGTCACTATCTTGAACCTTATTTGCATTACTTCCTTTACCATTGCTTAATAAGGCACTCTTCCCCAATATTCTGTCAGCATTCTAAAAGAAGAAACAAGCAGACACATAACAGGTTTAGAATGTACTAGTATATGAAACTCATTTCGGTGAACCAGTCCATTAGTAAGGTGGACAGAATTAAACTACCAAGTCTTCTATTGCCAAGTACTAGTACATAATAAAAGCATCAAACAAACATATATCTATGTCCTATGGCCACTGCATTGTCTTGCCAAATCAAAATAGAGGCAAGGTTCAAATCATATCAGTTCAAGACAAAGAAGCAGTGAAAGAATACAAAGCGTGGGAAACTACACGGCAAAACAAGATTTCAGATGGGTACCACGGGTCTACATGTACAACAACACTATTAGCTCTGTTGTGATGCTAGTAATGTGCATGATATGAGAAGTCAAATGTATACACAATTGATATTGAAATCAACAGAGCTATTGATAAGAGCAAACCTGTTAAAAAACATACCTGCTGTGCCATTGGAGTTTCGATTGGATCCTTCAATTCTAAAATAAGTCTGTATGAGTAAATATAGCGATAAAAGAGCAAAGCAGTATGCATGATAGCAATCATAGTTAAAAAAGGCGTGCCTAAGCGAGCGCTTAAGCACGCCTAGGCTCTAGGCATTGGCAAAATGCATTGCGCATGACTACACTTAATCTATGCATAACTGCGCATAAGCATGTGCTTTGGTCAGTAAAGCGCAAGGCGGTGGCAAAATGCACAATTAACGCCTAGCGCTTTTTGAACTATGATAGCAATGGAATATTAAATTAGAATAGTTGTTCTTCAGGTTTAGGCACTTGTTCTACATGAACAGAGTACAGTAAGACGCAAGAATATAGTACTTAAAAAAATAGAAAATGAGCTCATAGACCTTACCACATTCTTTGTTCTGGACCAGTATAGAACAAGGCGTTCCCAGTCATCATCTAGTAAATGTGTCTCAGGAGAATGTAAGGGA
Source organism: Triticum urartu (assembly GCF_003073215.2). Lineage (NCBI taxonomy): Eukaryota > Viridiplantae > Streptophyta > Magnoliopsida > Poales > Poaceae > Triticum > Triticum urartu. The sequence goes on along the minus strand of NC_053028.1, from coordinate 312,598,027 downwards.
ATTTGATGAGTTTGTTTGCTGGTGATGTACGTTTTCTTTAGGTAATTCTGATACTGCCACCAAGCATTCTTGAAGATAGCAAAGGTATTAGCATAGGTTACCTCATCCTAAGTTTCCAAATCGGCCCCTCCCTATAAGTATCAGTGCTGACAATTCATCACATTTCTTACTGACGAATAAAATGACACAGTTTAAAATAGCATTAACACAATATGGTATTGTTCAGGTTAAGACATGGCAGGAAATGACATTGTGAAGGAGTTGGCAGCTTCACGACACCACTGGATTACAGATCAAGAACTCATAGGTATCAATGGTTAGTGTGCTGTCAATTTATCCCATTTCAGATTGGCAAAAAAAGATCACTTGCTCTGTATAGTTTAATTTACATGGTATGAAGAAGGAACTTGGTTGTACAACTGAAACTTAAATTGAGAAGGACAAACTTTTGGTTATGAAGTACATAATAAACTTTAAACATGCAATTTGATGCAAACACCAAAAATAAACAGCTGTTTGCTACCTCTTTTAGCACTGCGTTGGTTTTCCCCGAAGAGGAAGGGATGATGCAGCAAAGTAGCGTAAGTATTTCCCTCGGTTTTTGAGAACCAAGGTATCAATCCAGTAGGAGGCTACGTGCGAGTCCCTCGTACCTGCACAAAACAAATAAATCCTCGCAACCAACGCAAATAGGGGTTGTCAATCCCTATAGGGCCACTTACGAGAGTGAGATCTGATAGATATGATAAGATAATATTTTTGGTATTTTTATGATAAAGATGCAAAGTAAAATAAAGGAAAAGTAAATAGCAAAGTAAATAACTAAGTAGTAGGAGATTGATATGATAAAGATAGACCCGGGGGCCATAGCTTTCACTAGTGGCTTCTCTCGAGAGCATAAGTATTCTACGATGGGTGAACAAATTACTGTTGAGCAATTGACAGAATTGAGCATAGTTATGAGAATATCTAGGTATGATCATGTATATAGGCATCACGTCCGAGACAAGTAGACCGACTCCTGCGTGCATCTACTACTATTACTCCACTCATCAATCGCTATCCAGCATGCATCTAGAGTATTAAGTTAGAAACAGAGTAACGCCTTAAGCAAGATTACATGATGTAGAGGGATAGACTCATGCAATATGACAAAAACCCCATCTTGTTATCCTAGATGGCAACAATACAATACGTGCCTTGCTGCCATTACTGTCACCGAGAAAGGACACCGCAAGATTGAACCCAAAGCTAAGCACTTCTCCCATTGCAAGAAAGATCAATCTGGTAGGCCAAACCAAACTGATAATTTGAAGAGACTTGCAAAGATAACCAATCATACATAAAAGAATTCAGAGAAGATTCAAATATTATTCATAGATAGACTTGATCATAAACCCACAATTCATCGGTCTCAACAAACACACCGCAAAAAGAAGATTACATCGAATAGATCTCCACAAGAGAGGGGGAGAACATTGTATTGAGATCCAAAAAGAGAGAAGGAGCCATCTAGCTACTAACTATGGACCCGTTGGTCTGAAGTAAACTACTCACACTTCATCGGAGAGCCTATGGTGTTGATGTAGAAGCCCTCCGTGATTGATGCCCCCTCCGGCAGAGCTCCGGAACAGGCCCCAAGATGGGATCTCGTGGATACAGAAAGTTACGACAGTGGAATTAGGGTTTTGGCTCGGTATCTGATCGTTTGGGGGTACGTGGGTATATATAGGAGGAAGAAGTACGTCGGTGGAGCAACAGGGGGCCCATGAGGGTGGAGGGCACACCTGGGGGGGGGGGGCAGGCGCGCCCCCTACCTCGTGGCCTCCTGTTAGTTGGCTTGACGTAGGGTCCAAGTCTCCTGAGTTGTATTTGGTGAGAAAATCACGTTCCCGAAGGTTTCATTCCATTTGGACTCCGTTTGATATTCGTTTTCTTTGAAACCCTAAAACAGGAAAAAAACAGCAATTCTGGGCTGGGCCTCCGGTTAATAGGTTAGTCCCAAAAATAATATAAAAGTGGATAATGAAGCCCAATTATGTCCAAAACTGTAGATAATATAGCATGGAGCAATCAAAAATTATAGATACGTTGGAGACGTATCAAGCATCCCTAAGCTCAATTCCTGCTCGTCCTCGAATAGGTAAATGATAAAAACAGAATTTTTGATGCGGAGTGCTATTTGGCATAATTTTAATATAATTCTTCTTAATTGTGGTATGAATATTCAGATCCGAAAGATTCAATACAAAAGTTCATATTGACATAAAAATGATAATACTTCAAGCATACTAACTAAGCAATTATGTCTTCTCAAAATAACTTGGCCAAAGAAACTTCATCCCTACAAAATCATATGGTTTAGTCATGTTTCATTTTCGTCAAACAAGAATGCTATCATCATGCACAACCCCGATGACAAGACAAACACTTGTTTCATACTTTAGTAATCTCAAACCTATAAATTTTCATGCAATATATGAGCGCGAGCCATGGACATAGCACTATAGGTGGAATAGAATATAATGAGGGGGGTTATGTGGAGAAGACAAAAAAGGAGAAAGTCTCACATCAATGAGGCTAATCAATGGGCTATGGAGATGCCCACAGATTGATATTAATGCAAGGAGTAGGGATTGCCATGCAACAGATGCACCAGAGCTATAAATGTATGAACGCTCAACAAAACAAACTAGTCGGTGTGCATCCAACTTGCTTGCTCATGAAGACCTAGGGCACTTGAGGAGGCCCATTGTTGGAATATAAAATCCAAGTTCTATAATGAAAAATTCCCACTAGTATATGAAAGTGATAACATGAGAGACTCTCTACTATGAAGATCATGGTGCTACTTTGAAGCACAAGTGTGGCAAAGGATAGTAACATTGTCCCTTCTCTCTTTTTCTCTCATTTTTCAGGGCTTTTTTTATGGCCATTCTCTTTTTTTATGGCCTTCCCTCTTTTTTTATATTCCTCACTTGGGACAATGCTCTAGAAAATGATGATCATCACACTTCTATTTATTCACAACTCAATGATTACAACTCGATACTAGAACAAAGATGACTCTATATGAATGCCTCCGGCGGTGTACCGTGATATGCAATGGACCAAGAGTGACATGTATGAAAGAATTATGAACGGCGGCTTTGCCACAAATACTATGTCAACTACATGATCATGCTAAGCAATATGACAATGATGAATGTGTCATGATGAACGGAATGATGGAAAGTTGCATGGCAATATATCTCGGAATGGCTATGGAGGTTTATGTGTGATAGAGCGTATCATATCATGGGGTTTGGATGCACCGGCGAAGTTTGCGCGAACTCTCAATCTGAGAAAGGGCAATGCACGGTATCGAAGAGGCTAGCAAGGATGGAAGGGTGAGAGTGCGTATAATCCATGGACTCAACATTATTCATAAAGAACTCACATACTTATTGCAAAAATCTACAATTAATCAAAAACCTCGGTACTACGTGCATGCTCCTAGGGGGATAGATTGGTAGGAAAAGACCATCGCTCGTCCCCGACTGCCACTCATAAGGAAGACAATCAAATAACACCTCATGTTTCAAATTTGTTGCATAACGTTTACCATATGTGCATGCTATGGGACTTGCAAACCTCAAAACAAGTATTTCTCAATTTCATAACTACTCAACTAGCACGACTTTGATATTATTACCTCCATGTCTCAAAACAATCATCAAGCATCAAACTTCTCTTAGTATTCAACACACTCATAAGAAAGTTTTATTATTAATCTTGCATACCAAGCATATTAGGATTTTAAGCAAATTACCATGCTATTAAGACTCTCAAAATAATCTAAGTGAAGCATGAGAGGTCAATAGTTTCTATAAAACAAATCCACCACCGTGCTCTAAAAGATATAAGTGAAGCATTAGAGCAAAATTATATAACTCAAAAGATATAAGCGAAGCACATAGAGTATTCTAACAAATTCCAAATCATGTATGGCTCTCTCAAAAGGTGTGTACAGCAAGGATGGTTGTGGTAAACTAACAAGTAAAGACTCAAATCATACAAGACTCTCCAAGTAAAACACATATCATGTGGTAAATAAAAATATAGCTCCAAGTAAAGTTACCGATAGAAGTAGACGAAAGAGAGGATGCCATCCGGGGCAAACCCAAGCTTTGGCTTTTAGGTGTCTTTAGATTATCTTGGGGGTGCAATGGGAATCCCAAGCTTAGGCTCTTGCCACTCCTTGTTCCATAATCCATCAAATCTTTACCCAAAACTTGAAAACTTCACAACACAAAACTTAAAGTAGAAAATCTCGTGAGCTCCGTGAGCGAAAGAGAAAAAAGACCACTTCAAGGTACTGTAATGAACTCCTTATTTATTTATATGGGTGTTATACCTACTTTGTTCCAACTTCTCTATGGTTTATAAACTATTTTACTAGCCATAGATTCATCAAAATAAGCAAACAACACACGCAAAACAGAATCTGTCAAAAACAGAACAGTCTGTAGTAATCTGTAGCTAGCGCAAGATCTGGAAACCCAAAAATTCTAAAATACATTTCTGGACGTGAGGAATTTATCTATTAATGATCTGAAAAAATAATTAACTAAATAGCACTTTCCAAATAAAAACGACAGCAGTTCTCGTGAGCGCTAAAGTTTCTGTTTTTTACAGCAAGTTCAACAAGACTTTCCCCAAGTCTTCCCAACGGTTCTACTTGGAAAAAACACTAATTAAACACAAAAAACATAACCAAAACAGAGGCTAAATAATTTATTTATTACTAAGCAGGAGCAAAAAGCAAGGAATAAAAATAAAATTGGGTTGCCTCCCAGCAAGCGCTATCGTTTAACACCCCTAGCTAGGCATAACAAGCAAGAATAGATCTAGGTATTGCCATCTTTGGTAGGCAATTCTTCAATGAGGCATCTACCATATTTAGGAGTTTCTTTCTTTTTATTAATTATCAAGCTTTTAGGCACAAGATCGAAAAATTCATTTGTAACAAATGGTTCCTTAATGAGAGCAAAAAGATTGGGATGAACACTTATAGATTTAATATCCGCATTTTCCTTACTAGATGATTCACCCTTATTTTTAGGAACATACATAAGCTTGGAAACTTTAGTGGAGGAACTTGGAGTATTCTTTACGGAAGAAAAAGCGGTTCCCAAATTGGTAATAATATTCTCAAGTTTATCGATCCTAACGGAATCGTTATTTATTTTCTCATTAGCTATGGGTTCTTTTTCTTTAATATCTTTCAGAGTAACTTCCTAGTTTAGATCCATATTGAGAGATTCGGCTATGGATCTTTTTATCTAAATTTTCAATTAACTCTACGGTAGCAACCTTATTTTCAATAATTTCAAGCCTTTGCATTACATGCTCCAAAGTTAATATAGTTCCATTAACCAAAAGAGGGGGGAGCCAAATAAATCTAACATAGCATTATAAGAATCAAAAGTATGGCTACCCAAAAAATTCCCTCTGGTAATAGTATCAAGAACATAATGGCGCCAAGGAGTAATGCTTACATAAAAATTGCGAAGGAACATGGTATTAGATTTCTTCCTAGCAGATTTATTCCGAGCATTGCAAATTCTATACCAAGCATCTTTTCGATTTTCACCCTCCCTTTGCTTAAAATTTAGAATTTCATTCTTGGGAGACAACGGAGAAGATAAGGGACTAACCATAGCGACAAACAAGTAAACTAACACACAAGCAAACAAAAAGCAAGCGAACAAAAAGAGGCAAATAGAGAGGGAGGATAGAGAGAGAGGGTGAATAAAACAGCAAGGGTGAATTGGGGGGAGAGAAAAACGAGAGGCAAATGGCAAATAATGTAATGCGGGAGATAGGGGTATGTGATGGGTACTTGGTATGTTGACTTTTGCGTAGACCTCCCCGGCAACGGTGCCACAAATCCTTCTTGCTACCTCTTTTAGCACTGCGTTGGTTTTCCCCAAAGAGGAAGGGATGATGCAGCAAAGTAGCGTAAGTATTTCCCTCAGTTTTTGAGAACCAAGGTATCAATCCAGTAGGACGCTACGCGCGAGTCCCTCATACCTGCACAAAACAAATAAATCCTCGCAACCAACGCAAATAGGGGTTATCAATCCCTATAGGGCCACTTACGAGAGTGAGATATGATAGATATGATAAGATACTATTTTTGGTATTTTTATGATAAAGATGCAAAGTAAAAAAAAGGCAAAGTAAATAGCAAAGTAAATAACTAAGTAGTAGGAAATTGATATGATAAAGATAGACCCGGGGGCCATAGGTTTCACTAGTGGCTTCTCTCGAGAGCATAAGTATTCTACGGTGGGTGAACAAATTACTGTTGAGCAATTGACAGAATTGAGCATAGTTATGAGAATATCCAGGTATGATCATGTATATAGGCATCACGTCCGAGACAAGTAGACCGACTCCTGCTTGCATCTACTACTATTACTCCACTCATCGACCGCTATCCACCATGCATCTAGAGTAGTAAGTTAGAAACAGAGTAACGCCTTAAGCAATATGACATGATGTAGAGGGATAGACTCATGCAATATGAAGAAAACCCCATCTTGTTATCCTCGATGGCAAGAATACAATACGTGCCTTGCTGCCGTTACTATCACCGGGAATGGACACTGCAAGATTGAACCCAAAGCTATGCACTTCTCCCATTGCAAGAAAGATCAATCTAGTAGGCCAAACCAAACTGATAATTCGAAGAGACTTGCAAACATAACCAATCATACATAAAAGAATTCAGAGAAGATTCAAATATTATTCATAGATATACTTGATCATAAACCCACAATTCATCGGTCTCAACAAACACACCGCAAAAGAAGATTACATCGAATAGGTCTCCACAAGAGAGGGGGAGAACATTGTATTGAGATCCAAAAAGAGAGAAGAAGCCATCTAGCTACTAACTATGGACCCGTAGGTCTGAAGTAAACTACTCACACTTCATCAGAGAGGCTATGGTGTTGATGTAGAAGCCCTCCGTGATCGATGCCCCCTCCGGCGGAGCACCGGAACAGGCCCCAAGATGGGATCTCGTGGATACGGAAAGTTATGGCGGTGGAATTAGGGTTTTGACTCTGTATCTGATCGTTTGGGGGTATGTGGGTATATATAGGAGGAAGAAGTACGTCGGTGGAGCAACATGGAGCCCATGAGGGTGGAGGGCGCGCCTGGGGGGGGGGGTAGGCGCGCCCCCTACCTCGTGGCCTCCTGTTAGTTGGCTTGACGTAGGGTTGTAACATCCCAAATTTTCAATTTGGAATGTTATACATTAGACCATAATTGCATATCATAATTTATTTGCTTTTTGTTTTGATCCTTGAAATTCCACGCAACTCAAGGACCCACGGAGAGAGTTGGGGATTTTGTTATTTTCATATTTGAGTTTTCTCAAATTTTGAGAATAGGATCATTTGGTTTTAATTATTTTATCATCAATTATTTCTATTACAAAAATATGAGAGAGGGAATAAAATGACTTTCCCAAAATAAAGAAATATTGAGGATTTAATAATAAAATCAAATAAGATTTTATTTTGGAGTTTTTCGGTATTTTATTTGAATTTAGGAAAAATGTGCATTTTTTAAAATTACATTTAGGCGCCAAATAAATGTTCACCTTCTGCGGCTTGATTTTAGAAGCATGGGAAAATTTATTTCGGGATTTTTGGAGTCCGTTTAGTATTTCTTTTATTTGTTTTTCTGCATGGAATAATTTAAAAAAAACACGAACCGACTTTGGGCCGTACCCGGGCGGGACTCCGCCCGGGGGCAGCCTTTATAACCCTAACACTAGCCGCGCGCCGCTGCCGCCGCCGCCGCCGCCGGACCTGCTGCCCGTTTAAAAAAAGTTGCGGTTTTTATTTTTTTTAGTTTCGGTTTTTTAAATAGATCAGTTTTTCCGATTTATTTATTTAGCGAGCGTTCGTCCGTTCTACTGAACGTTCGTCGTTTTTCTTTTTCTCGAATTAAATCCACGATTTTTCTGATCGCGATTCCTGATCCGATTTTCGTTTTAGTATAACTTTTCGCTCGTTTATCGGAATCAGGCGATTCAAGCACGTGGAGTTTCGTCTCGAAACACTCTATCCGTTTAACTGACTTAAACAAGTTTTTGCCACTGTAAAAATTTCCCTAGATCTAGAATAGTAAATGAAGCTTGTTTCTTTTGCCATTTGACTTTCGTTGATTCGTTTGATTTGATTCTTTTTGCAAACCGGAGTTCTTAAGTTGAACCTTCTGGTTAGATCTCTTATTTGAGTTTTACCCGTGCATTAGATGAATACTTATTGTATGCTTATTTGTTTGTCTGCGATAGAATACTCGGAGTGCGTCGCCTGTTACTTCAAATCTCTAGGTTTCGCGGATCATCAGCAAGGCAAGTAACACTTTGATCATACCTCCTACTACCCAGTTTTATTGCATTAGATCAATCCTCAAACATTGCATGATTAGGATCTAATTAAATTGTGGGATGGGAAGTAGTTGAGGTAGTACCTATTCCCTGTTATATTATCAAACCTTTGGGAGTTACTTCTACATTTGCCTATTATGCCATGCTATGCTAGTAGACGTGGATTGGGTGAGTGATATCCATGACAGATGTGAGTTTGTTAATTAATGGTTTATCTAAGGTGGCAACTTAAACACACATCTGGGTGGATTGAGGTACCTGGGTATTCCAGGATTGCCTGTTTTTCTTTATGGACCGCCACACAGGCCCAAAGGGATCATGAGATTTTTCATACTAGAAACTTCCGTGTGCAGCCACAAGCTATTATGGGCTCTAGCATAGTTGATTAAGTCATGCGAACTCTTACAGGGTAGACTAGCAGATGTAGAGGAAAGTAGGTGTAACGGTCTATCCATCGTAAGGTGCTAGCGCTTCTGAAATACTATGTCTCGGTCATCCGTTTCTCAAACACCGTGTAGTGCGAGAAACCAAACAGAGGCGATCGAGTCTTGTGGGGAAAAGTGCGCAAACCTCTGCAGAGTGTATAAACTAATCATGGTTAGCCGTGTCCCTGGTTATGGACATCTTGAGTATCTAGTACTTGGATTATCATGTGGATCTCAACATGTTACTCTAAAATTTAATTTTGTTGGGTTTTGTTTAATGATGATGCTTAATTGGGATTGAGAATGCTGTCAACCATTCTCAATGTTTAACAACTACCATGATTGTTAAATAAAATTTATTCCTTTGCAGTAGGGAAAAATTGGCTTTTCACAAAACTGTAACCATAGAGCTTTCCACCAGCCAAATATGCATATAGTATAGCTGTTTCATTCCATTACTCTCTGTGTGTTACTTTGCCAGCATATTCAATGTGCTAGACCGTTTCGGGCTGCAACGTTAATGTTGCAGACTTTTCAGACGACGATTAAGGAGTTTTAGGTCGCGGTTCTATACTCAGTGATGCCGTTGGAGTTGATGGACTCACTAATTTTCCAAGCCTTCCGCTGTTATAGTTATTAGATGGCCTTAAGCCATATTTATTGTAATAAGTTCTCTATTGAGACACTCGATGTAATAAGTGTGTGATTGCTACTCTGTTATAAATCCTCCAAGTACTGTGTGGTGTCAGCATTACTGATCCAGGGATGACACCTGAGCAAAGAGATCAGACTGTTTGAGGTCTGGTCGCTACAGAGATGGTATCAGAGCACACGCTGACTGTAGGACACAACCACTAAGCTAAAGACCTAGATCACTATTCACTCTCTTCTCTTCTAACCTCTAATATTTTCTACTCTTTAGGATGGCGGATGCAAGGAACAAGTTCACGCAACCGAATGACGATACACCCTTTGGACGTCACTTGAAGGAAGTCACTAGATACCTGAACATAGGAGTACCAAGCTTCACCGAAACCTACAACGCCACTTTACTTGAAGAAGAGTGCTGGATGATTCAAGTTCAAATTCCAGGAAGGACGTTCATGCCAGTCACTGAGCCCATAGAGTTTTCTTTTGATGCACCAACTTGGAGTCTAGGAAAGAGCATGGCAGCTCACATCGCCATGGGATGCATTGGAGAAGTCTACCGCAATGATCTCAAGGATACTATCTACCAGATTTGTGGGTGCCGAGATGAGCACTGGGAGATGATCAGCACTAGAAAGGATAGATCAATTGCAGCTTTTATCCAGGAATTAAACCAGCACATTCGACGACAGGAGAACCAGATGTGCGCCGACATGATAGATCTGAAGAAGGCTAGGACAAGAATCAAGGAACTAGGGGAAGAACTTAAGGCTACACGTGAAGATTATGAAGAGGAAATTGAAGTATTGGTGGAGAAGAATGACGATCTGATCAAGAAGATCGGGATATTTATGGGAGGCCCTACACCAGTAGATGAAGACGAAGAACCCAAGGAGATTCGCCCGGAGGACTACATCATCATCGACGACACCGACTCGGATCCAAATGATAGCGATGCTGACTATGTTGATGAAGCCGGAGCAGATATCATGGAGTTTGCAACCGAAGAATATTTCTAGTAGACCACCTCATCAGTAGTAGTAGTCCACCATGTAAATACAGTAGTCCGAGCACTTTTGCGATAGTTAGATCGATTGTATTCCCTTGTTTGAAATGAATGAAGTGAATTGTTTGCTTTTTGCGATAGTTAGTGTTTTCTCTTTAGACCCCCTCTATTCTTAACTCTCATCTTTTCTAAACCCTCAGATGCCTCCGAGACGTGACCCCGGATTCACCTTTCCACCGGAGCTCACCTAGTTGATCCAGCAGCAGAACACATTGATGCAGTTGCTAGTTCAGAATCAGAATCAGGGGAACAACAACAACAACAACCCACCACCACCACCACCTATTGATCACTTAGCCCGTTTTCTTAGGCTGAATCCACCGGTGTTTTGCAGTAGCACCGAGCCGATAGTAGCAGATGATTGGCTCCGCAAGACAGCTAGAGAGTTGACCACAGCAGGATGCACAGATGCGGAGAAGGTGAAGTTTGCCGCACATCAGCTTGAAGGACCCGCAGCATCATGGTGGGAGAATTTCACAGCCACTTTCCCTGTCGACACTGTCACATGGGACCAGTTTCAGCAGGCTTTTCGTACTGCCCATGTTACAGCAGGAGCTATGGCCATGAAGAAGCGAGAGTTTCACAACTTGTGCCAAGGAGGACGAACAGTTGGCCAGTATGTGGAGGACTTTAGTAAATTAGCACGTTATGCCCCAGATGACGTTGCTACGGATGCAGCTAAGTAGGAGAAGTTTCTGGAAGGACTGAATGATGAGTTGAGCATGCAGTTGATGGTAGCAAACTTCAACAACTACCAGGAGTTGGTAGACCGTGCTCTTATGATTGAAGGCAACCAGCAGCAAATTGAGAACCGCAAGAGGAAGTATGGACAAGGGAAGTACAATTCTGGAGCTCAGCAGAAGCCATGTTTTACCCCTAGATCGGGAGGACATTTTTAGCATACCCATGGAGGAGGTAGCTCGCACAATCACAACGGCACCAAGAATGGTAATGGCAATGGAGGAAGCAACAGCCAGAACTGTACCAACCCATCAACCCCAGCCAAGAAGGACCTAAGCCAAGTCACTTGCTTTAAGTGCCAGAAGACCGGACATTATGCCAATGAATTTCCTGAAGGCCAGAATGGCAATGGAAGCTCTGGGAAGAAGCCGAACCCTTTCAACAAGGGACAGGTGAACCACGTTAACGTGGAGGAGGTTGAAGATCAGCCGGATGCCGTAATCGGTAAGTTTTTGGTTAAGTCATTTACTGCACTCGTTCTTTTTGATACTGGTGCATCGCATTCATACATATCAAGGGGATTTGTGGATAAGTATAACTTTCCCACTAAGGTTCTTAGAACACCTATGCTAGTAAGCTCACCAGGAGCGGAGTATATGGCCAGTCAAGGATGTTTTCAAGTGCCATTGGGTATAGGTAGGCATGTGTTTCCCTTGGATTTAATCATTTTGGAATCACAAGGATTGGCTGTAATTCTGGGTATGGATTGGCTGTCGATGTATGGAGGAAACATCGATTGCGCTAGTAAGATAATTTTGCTTACCACCCCGGAAGGGAGAAGGATCAAGTATGTATCCTGGCATGCGCCAAATAGGACTCAAGTAAATTGTTTAACAGGAGTTGTGCAGGAGGAAGTACCAGTGGTAAGGGATTTCCCTGAAGTATTTCCAGAAGAGTTGCCAGGCATGCCACCGGATAGAGATATTGAGTTTTTGATTGAGCTATTGCCAGGCACAGGGCCAATATCAAAGAGACCATACATGATGCCTGCAAAGGATTTGGTGGAAATTAAGAAGTGGATTAATGATTTACTGGATAAATGTTACATTCGCCCAAGTTCGCCGCCTTGGGGATCACCAGTACTTCTAGTGGATAAAAAGGATGGATCATTAAGGATGGTTGTTGATTATCGAGGATTGAATGAAGTAACCATCAAGAACAAGTACCCACTACCAATGATCAATGATCTGTTTGATCAATTGCAAGGAGGTAAGGTATTTTCCAAGATCGATCTGCGATCGGGATACCACCAGTTGAAGATTCGAGAACAGGATATACCTAAGACAGCTTTTACCACCAGGTATGGGCTGTACGAGTATACCGTTATGTCATTTGGTCTAACTAACGCACCTGCCTATTTTATGAACATGATGAACAAAGTGTTTATGGAGTTCTTGGATAAGTTCGTCGTGGTGTTCATTGATGATATTCTGGTTTACTCGAAAAGTGAAGAGGAGCATAAGGAACATTTGCGATTGGTACTTGAGAAGCTCAGAGAACATCAGTTGTATGCCAAGTTCAGCAAATGTGGGTTTTGGTTGAAGGAAGTAGGATTCCTCGGACATGTTATATCCGGAGAAGGTATATCAGTAGATCCCACTAAAGTTGATACCATGACCAAGTGGGAAGTACCTACCATAGTTGGCGAGATCCGGAGTTTCCTTGGACTCGCAGGATACTACCGCAGATTTATTGAGAATTTCTCAAAGATTACGAAGCCTATGACTGAGTTATTAAAGAAGGATACCAAGTTCATATGGACCGAGGAGTGTGAGGCTAGTTTCCTGGAGTTGAAGAAACGCTTGGTTACTTCACCAGTGTTGATTTTGCCAGATCAGACCAAGGATTATGAGGTGTACTGCGACGCTTCACGTCGAGGACTTGGAGCAGTGCTTATGCAGGAAGGGAGAGTTGTTTCATATGCCTCAAGACAACTGAAACCTGATGAGTTGAATTATGCTACGCATGATTTGGAGTTAGCAGCCGTAGTGCATGCACTGAAGACTTGGAGACATTTCCTCATTGGAAATCATTGTGAGGTGTACACGGATCACAAGAGTTTGAAGTACATTTTCACGCAGAAGGAGTTGAACCTCAGACAAAGGAGATGGTTGGAGCTCATCAAGGATTATGATATGAGATTGCATTACCATCTCGGAAAAGCTAATGTAGTAGCTGACTCATTAAGCCGCAAAAGCCATGTCAATACACTAATGATGGGAGAAATACCAAGGGAGTTAGCCGAAAATCTTCGTGAACTATGTTTGGAAATAGTTCCGAGAGGCTATGTAGCAGCATTGGAGATTCAGTCAACTTTGATGGATAGAATCAGAGAAGCTCAGAAGACTGACAAGGAGATTGCCTCTATAAAGGAGAAAATGAGCGAAGGAAAGGCTAAAGGATTTCGTGAGGATGAGCACGACACCCTATGGTTTGAAGACCGTGTTTATGTGCCCAATGACCCGGAGATCAGGAAGTTGATTCTGTAAGAGGCACATGATTCACCATATTCGATTCACCTAGGAAATACCAAGATGTATTTGGATTTGAAGGATATTTTCTGGTGGACCGGAATGAAGAAAGATATTACGGAGTATGTAGCAGTTTGTGATGTATGTCAGAGAGTAAAGGCAGAGCATCAGAAGCCAGCAGGATTGCTACAACCATTGTCGATACCCGAATGGAAGTGGGATAAGTTAGGCATGGATTTTATCACGCGATTACCCAGGACTCGTTCAGGATATGACTTGATTTGGGTTGTAGTTGATCGGTTGACAAAAGTAGCTCATTTCATCCTGGTAAAGACCACTTACACCAGTGCTAAGTTGGCAAAGATATACATGACCAGGATTGTATGCTTACATGGAGTTCCGAGGAGTATAGTATCCGATAGAGGAACCCAGTTTACCTCAAAGTTCTGGAATCAGTTGCACGAAACTTTGGGTACCAGGCTAGAGTTCAGCACAGCTTTTCATCCACAGATAGATGGACAGACCAAGAGAGTCAATCAGATTTTGGAGGACATGCTGAGAGCTTGTGCGCTAGATTATGGATCTAGTTGGGACGAGAATTTGCCGTATGCAGAGTTCTCTTACAACAACAGTTATCAATCTAGTTTAAAGATGGACCCTTTCGAAGCCTTGTACGGAAGGAGGTGCAGGACACCGTTGAAGTGGGATGAAGTTGGAGACCGCCAGTTGTTTGGACCTGACTTGATTAAGGAGTCTGAACAAAAGGTGAAATTGATTCGCGATAGGCTCAAGATAGCCCAATCTAGACAGAAGAGTTATGCAGATTCTAAACACAAGGAGACAGTTTACGAAGTTGGAGATAGAGCTTATCTTCGAGTATCCCCACTTCGGGGAACAAAGCGCTTTGGTGTTAAAGGAAAGTTAGCGCCACGATTCGTAGGACCATACCGAGTATTGGAACGTATGGGAGAAATGGCCTACAAGTTGGAATTGCCTGAAGGATTGTCAGGAGTTCATGATGTGTTCCACGTTTCTCAGTTGAAGAAGTGCCACGCGGAGATGGCTGACATACCCTTGAGAGACACAGTGCCATTGGAAGCAATTTAGTTGGATAACGATTTGACCAATGAGGAGAAACCAGTTAAGATTCTAGAGAATGCCAGTCGAGTCACCCGCAGCAAGGTTATCAAGTTCTGTAAGGTTCAGTGGAGCCACCACACAGAGGATGAAGCCACCTGGCAGCGAGAGGAAGATTTGCTCAAGGACCACCCTCACCTCTTTTCTAGCCAACCCGAATCTCGAGGGCGAGATTCATCTTAAGGGGGGTAGGTTTGTAACATCCTAAAGTTTCAATTTGGAATGTTATACATTAGACCATCATTGCATATCATAATTTATTTGCTTTTGGTTTTGATCCTAGAAATTCCACACAACTCAAGGACCCACGGAGAGAGTTTGGGATTTTGTTATTTTCATATTTGAGTTTTCTCAAATTTTGAGAATAGGATCATTTGATTTTAATTATTTTTATCATCAATTATTTCTATTACAAATATATGAGAGAGGGAATAAAATGACTTTCCCAAAATAAAGAAATATTGAGGATTTAATAATAAAATCAAATAAGATTTTATTTCGGAGTTTTTCGGTATTTTATTTGAATTTAGGAAAAATGTGCGCTTTTCAAAATTGCATTTAGGCCCGAAATAAATGATCACCTTGTGCGGCTTGATTTTAGAAGCCCGGAAAAAATTATTTCGGGATTTTTGGAGTCCGTTTAGTATTTCTTTTATCTGTTTTTCTGCGCAAAATAATTTTAAAAAACGCGAACCGACTTTGGGCCGTACCCGAGTGGGACTCCGCCCGGGGGCAGCCTTTATAAGCCGCCCGACCCGAGCCGCCAAGCCCATCAGCCGCCGCCAGCCCACTGCGCCCGAAACCCTAACCCTAGCCGCGCGCCGCCGCCGCTGCCAGACCCGCCGCCCGAGGTCAACCTCGTTTTCGCCGCCCGTTTTTTTGAAAAAAAGTCGCGGTTTTTATTTTTTTAGTTTCGTTTTTTAAATAGATCGTTTTTTACCAATTTATTTATTTAGCGAGCGTTCGTCCGTTCGTTCGTTCTAGCGAACGTTCGTCGTTTTTCTTTTTCTCGGATTAAATCCGCGATTTTTCTGATCGCGATTCCTGATCCGATTTTCGTCTTAGAATAACTTTTCGCTCGTTTATCGGAATCAGGCGATTCAAGCGCCTGGAGTTTCATCTCGAAACCCTATATCCGTTTAACCAACTTAAATAAGTTTTTGCCACTGTAAAAATTGCCCTAGATCCAGAATAGTAAACGAAGCTTGTTTCTTTTGCCGTTTGACTTTCGTTGCTTCGTTTGATTTGATTCTTTTTGCAAACCGGAGTTCTTAAGTTGAACCTTCTGGTTAGATCTCTTATTTGAGTTTTACCCGTGCATTAGATGAATACTTATTGTATGCTTGTTTGTTTGTCTACGATAGAATACCCGGAGTGCGCCGCCTGTTACTTCGAATCTCTAGGTTTCGTGGATCATTAGCAAGGCAAGTAACACTTTGATCATACCTCCTACAACCAAGTTTTATTGCATTAGATCAATCCTCAAACATTACATGATTAGGATCTAATTAAATTGTGGGATGGGAAGTAGTTGAGGTAGTACCTATTCCCTGTTATATTATCAAACCTTTGGGAGTTACTTCTACGTTTGCCTATTATGCCATGCTATGCTAGTAGACATGGATTGGGTGAGTGATATCCATGACAGATGTGAGTTTGTTAATTAATGGTTTATCTAAGGTGGCATCTTAAACACACATCTGGGTGGATTGAGGTACCTGGGTATTCCAGGATTGCCTGTTTTTCTTTATGGACCGCCACCCAGGCCCAAAGGGATCATGAGATTTTTCATACTAGAAACTTCCATGTGCAGCCACAAGCTATTATGGGCTCTAGCATAGTTGATTAAGTCGTGCGAACTCTTACAGGGTAGACTAGCAGATGTAGGGGAAAGTAGGTGTAACGGTCTATCCATCGTAAGGTGCTAGCGCTTTTGAAAGACTATGTCTCGGTCATCCGTTTCTCAAACACCGTGTAGTGCGAGAAACCAAACGGAGGCGATCGAGTCTTGTGGGGAAAAGTGCGCAAACCTCTGCAGAGTGTGTAAACTAATCATGGTTAGCCGTGTCCCCGGTTATGGACATATTGAGTATCTAGTACTTGGATTATCATGTGGATCTCAACATGTTACTCTAAAATTTAATTTTGTTGGGTTTTGTTTAATGATGATGCTTAATTGGGATTGAGAATACTGTCAACCATTCTCAATGTTTAACAACTACCATGATAGTTAAATAAAATTTATTCCTTTGCAGTAGGGAAAAATTGGCTTTTCGCAAAACTGTAACCATAGAGCTTTCCACCAGCCAAATATGCATATAGTATAGCTGTTTCATTCCATTACTCTCTGTGTGTTACTTTGCCAGCATATTCCATGTGCTGACCCGTTTCGGGCTGCAACGTTAATGTTGCAGACTTTTCAGACGATGATTAAGGAGTTTTAGGTCGTGGTTCTATACTCAGTGATGCCGTTGGAGTTGATGGACTCACTTATCTTCCAAGCCTTCCGCTGTTATAGTTATTACATGGCCTTAAGCCATATTTATTGTAATAAGTTCTCTATTGAGACACTCGATGTAATAAGTGTGTGATTGCTACTCTGTTATAAACCCTCCAAGTACTGTGTGGTGTCAGCATTACTGATCTAGGGATGACACCTGAGCACAGAGATCAAACTGTTTGAGGTCTGGTCATTACAAGGGTCCAAGTCTCCTGAGTTGTAGTCGGTGAGAGATTCACGTTCCCGAAGGTTTCATTCTGTTTGGACTCCGTTTGATATTCTTTTTCTTCGAAACCCTAAAACATGCAAAAACTACAAGTCTGGGCTGGGCCTCCGGTTAATAGGTTAGTCCCAAAAATAATATAAAAGTGGATAATAAAGCCCAATAATGTCCAAAACAGTAGATAATATAGCATGGAGCAATCAAAAATTATAGATACATTGGAGACGTATCACTGTTGTAGTCATGCCTAACCTAATATACACAACAAAGTTTGAAGGCTTGATGAGGGAGTCCTGGATTAGGGGGTGTTCGGATAGCCGGACTATACCTTCGGCCGGACTCCTGGACTATGAAGATACAAGATCGAAGACTACGTCCCATCTCCGGAAGGGACTTTCCTTGGCGTGGAAGGCAAGCTTGGCGATACGGATATGTAGATCTCCTACCATTGTAACCGACTCTGTGTAACCCTAGCCCTCTCCGATGTCTATATAAACCGGAGGGTTTTAGTCCGTAAGACGATCAACAATCATACCATAGGCTAGCTTCTAGGGTTTAGCCTCTCTGATCTCGTGGTAGATCTACTCTTGTACTACCCATATCATCAATATTAATCAAGCAGGACGTAGGGTTTTACCTCCATCAAGAGGGCCCAAACCTGGGTAAAACATTGTGTCCCCTGCCTCCTGTTACCATCCGCCTAGACGCACAGTTCGGGACCCCCTACCCGAGATCCGCTAGTTTTGACACCGACATTGGTGCTTTCATTGAGAGTTCCTCTGTGTCATCACTTTTAGGCCCGATGGCTTCTCCGATCATTAACAGCAATGCGATCCAGGGTGAGACCTTTCTCCCCAGACAGATCTTCGTATTCGGCGGCTTTGCACTGCGGGCCAATTCGCTTGGCCATCTGGAGCAGATCGAAATCTACGCTCCTGGCCGTCAGGTTAGATTTGGAAGTTTAAACTACACAGCGGACCTCCACGGAGACTTGATCTTCGACAGATTTGAGCCGGAGCCGAGCACGCCGCACTGTCACGATGGGCATGATCTAGCTCTGCCGCCGAACGGTGCCCTGGAGGCCGCACGCGCATCAGCTCTGACCCTTAATTCGGAGCCAACTGCGCCAATCGAGGATGGGTGGTTGGACACTGCCTCGGGGGCTGCAATCTCTACGGCAATCGAGCCGAACAACAGCCCTATTCTCTGCGAAGCCCGTGACTCCAAGGAGCCGGACTCCTCTCCAGACTCCGAGCCCTCTGCGCCCCTGCCGATCGAACCCGATTGGGCGCCGATCATGGAGTTCACCGCCGTGGACATCTTTCAGCACTCGCCCTTCGGTGATATTCTGAATTCACTAAAGTCTCTCTCTTTAGGAGAGCCCTGGCCGGGCTATGGTCAGCAAGGTTTGGATGCGGATGATGAAGAAATTCAAAGCCCACCCACCACCCACTTCGTAGCCACTTTCGATGATTTAACTGACATGCTCGACTTTGACTCCGAAGACATCGACGGTATGGACGCTGATGCAGGAGACGATCAAGAACCAATGCCTATAGGGCACTGGAAATCCACCTCGTCGTATGATATATACATGGTGGACACCCCAAAAGAAGGCAATGGCGATGGAACAGCAGAGGATGACCCCTCCAAGAAGCAGCCTAAGCGCCGGCGTCAGCGGCGCCGCTCTAAATCCCGCCAAAGCAAAAACAGTGATTCCGACACGGGAGATAATAACACCCCGGACAGTGCCGAAGACAACCACCTCCAGCAAGATTCAGCACAGGAGGATGGAGAAGCCAGCCCTCATGAGAGAGCGGCAGACAGGGATGTTAAGGACGATAATTATATGCCTCCCTCCGAAGACGAGGCAAGCCTCGACGACGATGAATTTGTCGTGCCGGAGGATCCCGTCGAACAAGAGCGTTTCAAATGCAGGCTTATGGCCACGGCGAGCAGCCTCAAGAAAAAACAGCAACAGCTTAGAGCTGATCAAGATTTGCTAGCCGACAGATGGACTGAAGTCCTTGCGGCCGAAGAGTATGAACTCGGACGCCCCTCCAAGAGCTACCCAAAGCGCAGGTTGCTACCCCGACTAGAGGAGGAAGCACCTAAACCTACATCACCAGCGCATGATGCGGCCGATCAGCCACCCCGTGGCCGCGACAGAGAAGCCTCTCGGCCCTCCACTCAAGCCGCACCCCGACGCCGCTCAAAAAATACAAAGGCATGGGAAAATGCGCCAGACCTGCGAGATATATTGGAGGAGAAGGCAAGGCAAACAAGATCGATCTACGGATCGCGTGGGCGCCCCACGGCACGAGACGGTAATCGTCACTCCGGATACAGTCAATCCGGCCGGGTCGAACACAGTAGACAAAGCTCATTTGAGCTGCGTCGTGATATAGCCCAGTACAGAGGCACCACACACCCACTATGCTTCACAGATGAAGTAATGGATCATCAAATCCCTGAGGGTTTCAAACCCATGAACATCGAATCACATGATGGCACAACAGATCCTGCGGTATGGATCGAGGACTATCTCCTTCATATCCACATGGCCCGCGGTGATGACCTACACGCCATCAAATACCTCCCACTCAAGCTTAAAGGACCAGCTCGGCATTGGCTTAACAGCTTGCCAGCAGAATCAATTGGTTGTTGGGAGGACCTAGAAACCGCATTCCTCGACAATTTCCAGGGCACTTATGTGCGGCCACCAGACGCCGATGACCTTAGCCACATAATTTAGCAGCCAGAGGAATCGGCCAGACAATTCTGGACACGGTTCCTAACCAAGAAAAATCAAATCGTCGACTGTTCGGACGCAGAGGCCCTAGCAGCCTTCAAGCAAAACATCCACGACGAATGGCTTGCACGACACCTAGGACAGGAAAAGCTGAAATCTATGGCAGCCCTCATGACACTTATGACCCACTTTTGCGCGGGAGAAGACAGCTGGCTAGCTCGTAGCAATAACATGACCAAGAGCCCTGGTAATTCGGATACCAAGGACAGCAGTGGCACATCGCGTCGCAACAAGCAAAAGCGCCGCATTAACGGAGACAATGCTGAGGATACGGCAGTTAATGCCGGATTCAGAGGCTCTAAACCCGGTCAGCGGAAAAAGCCATTCAAAAGAAATACTCCGGGCCCGTCCTGTTTGGACCGAATACTCGACCGCTCATGCCAGATACATGGCACCCCCGAAAAACCAGCCAATCACACCAATAGGGATTATTGGGTGTTCAAGCAGGCAGGCAAGTTAAATGCCGAAAGCAGAGACAAGGGGCTGCATAGCGATGACGAGGAGGAGCCCCGGCCACCGAACAACAGTGGACAGAAAGGTTTTCCCCCACAAGTGCGGACGGTGAACATGATATACGCAACCCAAGTCCCCAAGAGGGAGCGGAAGCGTGCGCTAAGGGACGTATACGCGATGGAGCCAGTCGCCCCAAAGTTCAACCCATGGTCTTCCTTCCCGATCACTTTTGATCGAAGGGACCACCCCACTAGCACCTATCATGGCGGATTCTCCGCATTGGTTCTAGACCCAATTATTGACGAATTTCACCTCACTAGAGTCCTTATGGACGGCGGCAGCAGCTTGAACCTGCTTTACCAGGATACAGTGCGGAAAATGGGCATCAATCCATCGAGGATTAAACCCACTAAAACGACCTTTAAAGGCGTCATACCAGGTGTAGAGGTCAACTGTACAGGCTCAGTTACACTTGAAGTGGTCTTCGGATCTCTGGATAATTTTTGAAGCGAGGAGTTAATCTTTGACATAGTCCCGTTCCGCAGTGGCTATCACACACTGCTCGGGCGAACCGCATTTGCCAAGTTCAATGCGGTGCCTCACTACGCATACCTCAAGCTCAAGATGACAGGCCCTCGAGGAGTCATCACGGTTAATGGAAACACCGAACGCTCTCTCCGAACGGAGGAGCATATGGCGGTTATCGCAGCGGAAGTACAAAGCAGCCTGTCAAGGCAATTCTCCAGTCCAGCCATTAAACGTCTGGACACCGTCTAGCGCGCCCGGAGTAACCTACAACAAGACCTCCGGGCACGTTCTAAGCAAGCGTATCAATGCGGCCCCAACCCCAGCCCTCGCGAACTTGCGAAACCAGTGTTGCGCGTACATAACTATGCTCTGGAAATACCATGGGCAAAAGGGGAGGGGCACCATCACGGCACGCCCGAAACGCGGCTTAAACCGCACTAGGGGCTGCCGATTTCTTAATTTTCTCTTATTTTCAGGACTCCATTCTTCAGAAGGATTGTCCGGCAGTACAATTGCCGCACAAACGGTACAACCGGGGAAGCAGAAAACTACGCCGCACTATGGAACTCTAAGGTGGTCTCTATAACGAGCATTATATCTGTTTCACATAACATTCCGCAGCTTGCCCCTGGAAAGGACATGTTAAATAGTCCCATCTTTTGCTTATTGCAGTATTTGTATCGTTCTGCTTTGATCGCATATTTTTTAAATAAACAATGCATAGCTTCCGTCTATTATTGCATTACTCTTTTTTTTACGAATATATGTTCATTAATGACATGTTGCACCCGTACACTTTGGTACGGCCATTACACCAGGGGCTTAAGTACCCCACAATATGGTGTGAGAAGTCCGAACACTTTCACAAGTGCGGCACCCCGAACTTACAACATTATATGCATCGGCTCCGAATCATGTCTTGGGTCAATAGTTGTGTTTGCCCGGCTCCTATGTTTTGGTACCTTAAGTTCCATTATATCGGCTAAGGTAGCACTAGGAGAACTGCTGCGTGTGCCCCAGTTGAGCTGGGCTAAGCACCTCAATAGAGAAAGCTAAAACTGTCCGTCATGATGAGGCGAGAGTTGGTCGCTGTTCGAGAGGTTTTTGAGTCCCTAAAGACTTATGCCGCTTAGAGCGAGGAGTCGGCTTTGTCCGGCCTAGGAGTGGATAGCGCCCCGAACTCGGTCTTCCGAACACTAGGGGCTTCGCCGAAATTTAAAATTATAGAATTCTATGGCTAAGTGAGAGTGTTCAAGCATTATAGTCTGATTACCTTGTTCGTTGTGTTGAGCGCCTCCCTCGAAGGACCCAAGAATGGGAAAAAGAGTGCTCATGTTTATCCCGAACACCCCAGCACTCGTGCCATGGGGGCAGAAGCCGACGACTCGCCATCTCTCAAATTTGATAAAAGGCCGCACAGAAGGTAATATTTTAAATTCAAAAAGAATTCCTTAGCGCACATGAACAAGTTTTCAGCGCACAGGACAAAACGAGCGAGTTTACTGAAAAATTACATCCATGGAACATTCATCCGCCACAAGGCGGGCACCCTTCAAAATGCCCTCATAATACATCTCGGGCTTGCGATGCTCCTTGCCCAGCGGTGGCCCGTCCTTCACAAGCTTCTCAGCATCCATCTTGCCCCAGTGCACCTTCGCACGGGCAAGCGCCCTACGGGCACCCTCGATGCATACAGAGCGCTTGATGACTTCAAGCCTTGGACAGGCCTCCACCAGCCGCCTCACCAGCCCAAAGTAGCTCCCAGGCATGGCCTCTCCAGGCCACAGCCGGACTATGAGGCCCTTCATGGCCTGTTCGGCCACCTTATGGAGCTTGACCAGCTGTTTCAGCTGGTCGCTTAAGGGCACCGGGTGTTCGGCCTCAGCATACTGAGACCAGAACACCTTCTCCGTCGAGCTCCCCTCCTCGGCTCGGTAGAAGGAGGCGGCATCCGACACGCTACAGGGCAAGTCTGCGAATGCTCCTGGAGAGCTCCGGATTCGGGTAAGTAACAAGTAATTCACTTTTACGTTCTTGCTTTGCATAAAGTATGCCTTACCCACCGCTATATTTTTTATTGCCTCAACCTCCTGGAGGGCCTTCTGGGCTTCGGCCTTGGCAGACTTGGCATCTTCAATGGCCGCCGCGAGCTCAGACTCTCGCGTCTTCGAGTCAAGCTCGAAACTCTCATGTTTTTTCATGAAAGCCTGGATCTCTTGCCGCACCTCGCCAACCTGCGTCTCATGCTTCTCCCGCTCGGTGCGCTCCATGGCCGCCCTCTTCTCGGCCTCAGACAACGCTTGCTTAAGGGTCGCCACCTTAGTTGTGGCCCCTACAATAGCCGCGTTAATCCTGTCACTTTTTGCAATTGCACCTTTCACATATTTCAATAAGGTATTTCTTACCTTCCGTCTCCTCGAGTTGCCTCTTGGCATGGCCGAGCTCGTTCTCGGACCGCTCGAGGTTCTACTTCAGCGTGCCCACCTCCGCAGTCAGTGCGGCGGACGCTAGCAGCGAAGCCTGCATACGCATATTGACTTACTTTTGTTAGACTCCTGCGAACGTTATTAGATCCTCTATTCGGCTTTTCTTTCCGAACGCCGAAACAGAGCATCAGGGGCTACAGTCTATGCGGTAATATTTTTACATATTCTTTACTTACCTCGAAGCCTGTTAGAAGGCTGGCACAGGCTTCAGTCAGTCCGCTCTTGGCGGACTGAACCTTCTGGATCAACGCACTCATAATAGTGCGGTGCTCCTCGTAGATGGAAGCGCCGTTAAGCACCTCCAGCAAATTGTCCAGTTCCTCCGGTTGGACAGAGGTCACCGGCTCGGTAGGCTTGCTCCTCTTGGAAGGAGGCTGTCTACCGGAGTCCGGAACCATTGAAGGTTCTGGCGCGGTGTCCGGCTCAAAGCTGGACTTGGAACCCTTGGGGGTTCTATCCCCTTCACGCCTGGAGTCCGGGAGGTCGCCTTGCGGCGCCTCCAGGACCACCTCCTCCTGGCTCGGAACCTGTTGGACGCTGCCTCAGCGTCGTCCGTAGGATGGGGGGAGGTAGCCGCCGGAAGTGAATTCACATCCGACGAATCCAGGGAACCGCTCGACGACACGTCAAGCCGGTCTTTGGGTGGACTGCATAAACATGTTCGACGTAAGGAAAAGCTTTGCAATGGGGGAATACTATGAATCACTCTGGTATCCGGATACTTACGATCTTGCCAGGGGCTTGGCCCTGTGTGGCCACTCCTCTTCACCGTCGTCGGCGTTGGTGGAGTAGTTCGGAGGAGGGGTCTTCCCCTTCTTGGACCCTTCGGCCTCCCCAGTTGGGGCGGCCTTCCTTTTCTTCCCTCCCCCCACTGGAGGGGGAGAGGTCTCTTCTTCCTCCTCCTCGTCTTCATGGGAGGAGCGCGCATTGGAGTCGTCGGATGATGAATCCGACACCTCCTGGCGCCGGGCACTCTTTCAAGTCCCTGTGGCCTTCTTCTTGGCCTTCTTCTCCGGCACCACATAGGGTGCTGGAACCAGCAGCTTCGCCAAACGAGCGTCCGCTGGGCCTTCGGGCAACGGAGCCGGACAGTGGATCTGTCTAGACGTCTCCTGCCAATCTTGTCAAAGGTAAGAGAGCTTAGATCCCGCATGGAGTCAAACTATGAAAAACTAAATACCCTGTAAAAGGTAAAAACAGCTTACCGCGCGAGCGTGACACTGCGTGCTGAATCCGCGATCCTCGGTAGAGGATGCGGGGGCCTCGGCGCCCTTGAAAAGCACCTTCCAGGCATCTTCGTACGTCGTGTCGAAGAGCCTGCTCAGAGTTTGGTGTCGCGCCGGGTCGAACTCCCACAGGTTGAAGGCCCGTTGTTGACACGGGAGGATCCAACGGATGAGCATAACCTGGACTACATTGACGAGTTTGAGCTTCTTGTCCACCAGGGTTTGGACGCATGTTTGGAGTCCGGTCAGCTCTCCATTTTTACCCCACGATAGGCCCGTCTCTTTCCAGGAGGTGAGCCGCGTAGGGGTTCCGGATCGAAACTCGGGGGCTACGACCTATTTAGGGTCGCGCGGCTCAGTGATGTAAAACCACCCAGATTGCCACCCCTTTAGGGACTCCACGAAGGAGCCCTCGAGCCATAGGACGTTGGGCATCTTGCCCACCATGGCGCCTCCGCACTCCGCCTGGGTGCCGCACACCACCTTCGGCTTGACATTGAAAGTCTTGAGCCATAGGCCAAAATGCGGGCGGATGCGGAAGAAAGCCTCGCACACGACGATGAACGCCGAGATGTTGAGGACAAAGTTCGGGGCCAGATTGTGCAAATCCAGGCCATAGTAGAACATGAGCCCCCGGACAAATGGGTGGAGAGGGAAGCCCAGTCCGCGGAGGAAATGAGGGAGGAACACCACCATCTCATGGGGCCTAGGGGTGGGGATGAGCTGCCCCTCTTCGGGAAGCCGGTGCGCAATGTCGTTAGACAAGTATCCGGCCTTCCTTAGTCTTTTGATGTGTCCCTCCGTGACGGAGGAGACCATCCACTTGCCTCCCGCTCCAGACATGGCTGGAGAAGGTTGAGGTGGGGTGTGCGGACTTGGGCGCTGGAGCTCGAGTGCGCGGAAATGGATAGGCAAAGGAGGAGGAAGGCGTGGATGAAAAGGTGGATCCTTATCCCCTTATATGGGTGGGAGCGACTATGCGTCCCCACCAGCCTGGTAAAACTCTCTTATCTCCCAAGCGCCGTAATCAATGGCGAGGTTGGGTTACCCATGCCCGTATTGATGAGAATCCCGGAATAAGGGGACACGATCTCTGCTTGGACAAGACGTGCCAAGGAAACCGCCTCGCTAAACCCGCTGAGGTAGAATAGTAAAACGATTCGAATAAATACTTGGTCGTGGTGTGATGTCACGCTACGGAATACGTTAGCAGATTAGATTTGTGTAAGTATTATTCTCTCTATGGCAATATGTGGAAACTTATTTTTGCAGAGCCGGACACTACCTTTGTGTTTAAAATCTTCTACGAAGTACTTGGAGGAGGAACCCGCCTTGCAATGCCGAAGAAAATCTACGCGCCGGACTCGTCATCATGAAAGCCTGGTTCAAGGGCTACTGAGGGAGTCCTGGATTAGGGGGTGTCCGGATAGCCGGACTATACCTTCGATCGGACTTCTGGACTATGAAGATACAAGATCAAAGACTTCGTCCCATGTCCGGAAGGGACTTTCCTTGGCGTGGAAGGCAAGCTTGGCGATACGGATATGTAGATCTCCTACCATTTTAACCGACTCTGTGTAACCCTAGCCCTCTCCGGTGTCTATATAAACCGGAGGGTTTTAGTCCGTAGGACGAACAACAATCATACCATAGGCTAGCTTCTAGGGTTTAGCCTCTCTGATCTCGTGGTAGATCTACTCTTTTACTACCCATATCATCAATATTAATCAAGCAGGACATAGGGTTTTACCTCCATCAAGAGGGCCCGAACCTGGGTAAAACATCGTGTCCCCTGCCTCCTGTTACCATCCGCCTAGACGCACAGTTCGGGACCCCCTACCCAAGATCCGCCGGTTTTGACACCGACACTTGAGAAGGACAAACTTACATTATTGGTGAAGGCAGGCTCTATAAAGCCCTTGTCCATGCTGATTGGGGGGGGCAATTCAAGAAGTTTACCACAAAATCATCTTCATAACCATTGCCTTTATTCTACATTTTGTTAAGAGCAAATATAGATGTGACAATATAATAAAAATGGAGAATATTTAAGATAAGATGAAGAGTGATGCTACATAACCAAGTAGCTATAAATGTAAGTACAGTGATACAGGCAAAAGGTAAAGCCAAGAGAAATGTAGAGCTAAACTTCTTTAGTACCATCGGTGTTATCCAACCTTATGGTAAGAGTAAATATAGATCTTATGTGTACAAAATGGAGGGCAAAGGAAAATAAGCTACAGAGTGATGGTACATGAACAACTACCTGCAATATAAGTACACTGATAAAGGACAACAGGTACTTACAAGAACAATGCAGAGCTAAAAAAATTCATTGGCATTGGATATATTCTACACTAATGTAACCATTCATACAAATCAGATAATTTGGAGCGAACAATTGATAAGCAAGCTATCATGCATACTACTGTCACATAATGAACCAGGTATGTATGTAAGTACAGTGATACAGGACAACATGTACTAATAAGAGCAAAGCAGCGGGCAGCAAATTTGCGATATGATGTCGTTCTTTTTAAACCGGAATTCCTTTTCGAGAAGATTTCCTGCAAAAAAGATCCGTAAGGCACATGCGGAAAAGTAGAAGTTCAAATTGTCATGCGATATCATAGACAGTACCTCATCCTCGGAACGAGAACAGTGCATAACAAGGTTTTTCAATTCAATGTCTTCTAAATTTAGCATAGGAGACTTCACCAGAAATTCGTTTATAGACTTGCCATCAAAGTGTGATTTCCTCAGGCAACACTGATACTACTTCAATGCTTCCTTGAAAAGCGCAAGCAAGCTTTGCTCGTCATGACTATCCAGATTGACCCTCGCCTACTTACAACAATTTAATGTAAGTCATTGATGTGTTCAATCACCAGAAAACAGGAAAATAATTACCATGAATAATAGCACTTACACGTAAGTGGGACAGGAAAACAATTTAATGCTTCACACGATGGGAATATATGCACGTAGTCCCTAACAACATTAAAAGCATTGCCTTTTAAACTGGGAATAACTAGAATGGGGTTCCAATCCGCAGGATTTGGCCGTCTCTGCAGTTGGGATAGGTCTTCGGCCGGTCGACTTGCTGTACTTTTTGCTGGAGTGGGATTTTTCTATGGTATAGTTGGTGCTATGGCAACTGAAATCGGCATACCTTTTGCTGGAGTGAAGGTCCTGTGTGGTGGGGCTAGTGGTGTGTGTTGGGTAACGTAGTAATTTCAAGAAAATTCCTACGCACACGCAAGACCATGGTGATGCATAGCAACGAGAGGGGAGAGTGTTGTCCACGTACCCTCGTAGACCGAAAGCGGAAGGGTTAGCACAACGCGGTTGATGTAGTCGTACGTCTTCACGATCCGACAGATCAAGTACCGAACGCACGGCACCTCCAAGTTCAGCACACGTTCAGCCCGATGACGTCCCACTAACTCCGATCCAGCCGAGTGTTGAGGGAGAGTTTCGTCAGCACGACGGTGTGGTGACGATGTTGATGTTCTACCGACGCAGGGCTTCGCCTAAGCACCGCTATAGTATTATCGAGGTGGACTATGGTGGAGGGGGTAGCCACTAAGAGATGATCAACATGATCAACTTGTGTGTCTAGAGGTGCCCCCCTGCCCCTGTATATAAAGGAGCAAGGGGGGTGCGGCCGGCCAAGTGGAGAGGCGCGCCGGAGGAGTCGTACTCCCACCGGGAGTAGGACTCCCCCCTTTTTCTAGTTGGATTAGGACTTGGGAGGGGGGAAGAAGGAAAGAGGGGGGCCGTCCCCCTTTGCCCTAAACCAATTCGGTTTGGGCCTTGGGGGGCGCGCCCCACACTTCCCTTTCTGCCCTCCTTTTCCACTAAGGCCCAATAGGCCCATTAAGCCCCCGGGAGGTTCCGGTAACCCCCCGGTACTCCGGTAAAATCCCGATTTCACTCGGTACACTTCCGATATCCAAACATAGGCTTCCAATATATCAATCTTCATGTCTCGACCATTTCGAGACTCCTCGTCATGTCCGTAATCACATCGGGGACTCCGAACAACCTTCGGTACATCAAAACATAAAACTCATAATATAACTGTCATCGTACCATTAAGCGTGCGGACCCTACGGGTTCGAGAACTATGTAGACATGACCGACACACGTTTCCGTTACATAACCTATAGCGGAACCTGGATGCTCATATTGGCTCCTACATATTCTACGAAGATCTTTGTTGGTCAGACCGCATAACAACATACGTTGTTCCCTTTGTCATCGGTATGTTACTTGCCCGAGATTCGATCGTCGGTATCTCAATACCTAGTTCAATCTCGTTACCGGCAAGTCTCTTTACTCGTTCCGTAATACATCATCCCGCAACTAACTCATTAGTTGCAATGCTTGCAAGGCTTAAGTGATGTGCATTACCGAGAGGGCCCAGAGATACCTCTCCGACAATCGGAGTGACAAATCCTAATCTTGAAATACGCCAACCCAACAAGTACCTTCGGAGACACCTATAGAGCACCTTTATAATCATCCAGTTACGTTGTGATGTTTGGTAGCACACAAAGTGTTCCTCCGGTAAACGGGAGTTGCATAATCTCAATGTCATAGGAACATGTATAAGTCATGAAGAAAGCAATAGCAACAAACTAAACGATCAAGTGCTAAGCTAACGGAATGGGTCAAGTCAATAATATCATTCTCCTAATGATGTGATCCCGTTAATCAAATGACAACTCATGTCTATGGTTTTGGAAACATAACCATCTTTGATCAACGAGCCAGTCAAGTAGAGGCATACTAGTGACACTCTGTTTGTCTATGTATTCACACATGTATTATGTTTCTGGTTAATACAATTCTAGCATGAATAATAAACATTTATCATGATATAAGAAAATAAATAATAACTTTACTATTGCCTCTAGGGCATATTTCCTTCAGTCTCCCACTTGCACTAGAGTCAATAATCTAGATTACACAGTAATGATTCTAACACCCATGGAGCCTTGGTGCTGATCATGTTTTGCTCGTGGAAGAGAGTTAGTCAACGGGTCTGCAACATTCAGATCCGTATGTATCTTGCAAATTTCTATGTCTCCCACCTGGACTAGATCCCGGATGGAATTGAAGCGTCTCTTGATGTGCTTGGTTCTTTGTGAAATCTGGATTCCTTCGCTAAGGCAATTGCTCTAGTATTGTCACAAAAGATTTTCATTGGACCCGATGCACCAGGTATGACACCTAGATCAGATATGAACTCCTTCATCCAGACTCCTTCATTTTCCGCTTCCGAAGCAGCTATGTACTCCGCTTCACATGTAGATCCCGCCACGTCGCTTTGTTTAGAACTGCACCAACTGACAGCTCCACCATTCAATGTAAACACGTATCCGGTTTGTAATTTCGAATCTTCTGGATCAGTGTCAAAGCTTGCATCAATGTAACCGTTTACGATGAGCTCTTTGTCACCTCCATAAACGAGAAACATATCCTTATTCCTTTTCAGGTATTTCAGGATGTCCTTGACCGCTGTCCAGTGATCCACTCCTGGGTTACTTTGGTACCTCTCTGCTAGACTTATAGCAAGGCATACATCAGGTCCGGTACACAGCTTTGCATACATGATAGAGCCTATGGCTGAAGCATAGGGAACATCTTTCATTTTCTCTCTATCTTCTGCAGTGGTCGGGCATTGAGTCTTACTCAACTTCACACCTTGTAATACAGGCAAGAACCCTTTCTTTGCTTGATCCATTTTGAACTTCTTCAAAACTTTGTCAAGGTATGTGCTTTGTGAAAGTCCAATTAAGCGCCTTGATCTATCTCTATAGATCTTAATGCCCAATATGTAAGCAGCTTCACTGAGGTCTTTCATTGAAAAACTCTTATTCAAGTATCCCTTTATGCTATCCAGAAATTCTATATCATTTCCAATCAGTAATATGTCATCCACATATAATATCAGAAATGCTACAGAGCTCCCACTCACTTTCTTGTAAATACAGGCTTCTCCAAAAGTCTGTATAAAACCAAATGCTTTGATCACACTATCAAAGCGTTTATTCCAACTCCGAGAGGCTTGCACCAGTCCATAAATGGATTGCTGGAGCTTGCACACTTTGTTAGCTCCCTTTGGATCGACAAAACCTTCCGGTTGCATCATATACAACTCTTCTTCTAGAAATCCATTCAAGAATGCAGTTTTGACATCCATCTGCCATATTTCATAATCATAAAACGCGGCATTTGCTAACATGATTCGGACAGACTTAAGCATCGCTACGGGTGAGAAGGTCTCATCGTAGTCAATCCCTTGAACTTGTTGAAAACCTTTTGCAACAAGTCGAGCTTTATAGACAGTAACATTACCGTCAGCGTCACTCTTCTTCTTGAAGATCCATTTATTCTCAATTGCTTTCCGATCAACGGGCAAGTCAACCAAAGTCCACACTTTGTTCTCATACATGGATCGCATCTCAGATTTCATGGCCTCAAGCCATTTTGCGGAATCTGGGCTCACCATCGCTTCTTCATAGTTCGTAGGTTCGTCATGGTCTAGTAACATAACTTCCAGAACAGGATTACCATACCACTCTGGTGCAGATCTTACTCTGGTTGACCTACGAGGTTCAGTAACAATTTGATCTAAAGTTTCATGATCATAATCATTAACTTCCTCACTAATTGGTGTAGGTGTCGCAGAAACCGTTTTCTGTGATGAACTACTTTCCAATAAGGGAGCAGGTACAGTTACCTCATCAAGTTCTACTTTCCTCCCACTCACTTCTTTCGAGAGAAACTCCTTCTCTAGAAAAACTCCGAATTTAGCAACAAAAGTCTTGCCATCGGATCTGTGATAGAAGGTGTACCCAACAGTCTCCTTTGGGTATCCTATTAAGATACATTTCTCCGATTTGGGTTCGAGCGTATCAGGTTGAAGCTTTTTCACATCAGCATCGCAGCCCCAAACTTTCAGAAACGACAACTTTGGTTTCTTACCAAACCACAGTTCATAAGGCGTCGTCTCAATGGATTTCGATGGTGCCCTATTTAACATGAATGCGGCCGTCTCTAAAGTATAACCCCAACATGATAGCGGTAAATCTGTAAGAGACATCATAGATCGCACCATATCTAGTAAAGTATGATTACAATGTTCGGACACACCATTACGCTGTGGTGTTCCGGGTGGCGTGAGTTGCGAAACTATTCCGCATTGTTTCAAATGTAGACCAAACTCGTGACTCAAATATTCTCCTCCACGATCAGATCGTAGAAACTTTATTTTCTTTTTACGATGATTTTCAACTTCACTCTGAAATTCTTTGAACTTTTCAAATGTTTCAGACTTATGCTTCATTAAGTAGATATACCCATATCTGCTTAAATCATCTGTGCAGGTGAGAAAATAACGATATCCGCCATGAGCCTCAATATTCATCGGACCACATACATATGTATGTATGATTTCCAACAAATCTGTTGCTCTCTCCATAGTTCCGTAGAACGGCGTTTTAGTCGTCTTGCCCATGAGGCACGGTTCGCAAGTACCAAGTGATTCATAATCAAGTTGTTCCAAAAGTCCATCAGTATGGAATTTCTTCATGCGTTTTATACCGATATGACCTAAACGACAGTGCCACAAATAAGTTGCACTATCATTATCAACTCTGCATCTTTTGGCTTCAACATTATGAATATGTGTGTCACTACTATCGAGATTCAATAAGAATAGACCACTCTTCACGGGTGCATGATCATAAAAGATATTACTCATATAAATAGAACAACCATTATTCTCTGATTTAAATGAATAACCGTCTCGCATCAAACAAGATCCAGATATAATG
>NC_053028.1:312232039-312264012 GCF_003073215.2 Triticum urartu | reverse complement strand
CACCTAAGGAACAGCAGGACTTTTATGAGACAGTGCTGCTTGATAAGAAGCCCATTGTTCGTGACATGAGATGGGTTGACTGGCAATACATCAAGGACAATGAAGAGCACTATCCTGGAGTGCAAGACAGCTTCAATGCTTGTGGAATAGCAGACTTTGTTGGGCAGAAGCTCACAAAGTGGAACGAAGAACTTATTATGCAATTCTACTCCACGGCACATTTCTACCCAGATGGAAAGATCACATGGATGTCTGAAGGTACGAGATACCAATCTACAGTTGCTGAGTGGGCACAGCTCATTAATGCCCTAGAGGAGCATGATGATGACTTGGACATATATGCCAAGAAGAAGATGGACCATAACTCAATGTCAAACATGTACAAGGAGATCCCAAATGAAGCACTTGATACTTTCAAATTTGGCTCAGTGCATTATCTTCTGTCAAGGCTGCCAACCATTAACTGGATCCTTAGGCACACTCTGTTGCCCAAGTCGGGTGATCACAAGATGATCACAGGCCATGCAATCAATTTGCTTCATGTATTTGATGTGCCTCAGAATTTCAAGGTGATGAGCCTCATAGTGGAAACTATCAAGAGGACTGCAGCAGACCAGAAGAGGAGTTGTGGATATGCCCCACAGATTCAGGAGCTCATCAACTCCAAGATGGGCACGGGCATATACTTATTGGACAAGGAACACCTGCCCATCCGTCCAGATTTTGAAGATAATCAAGTTGTTATGACTGAGAATGAACCATCATCAGCACAAGCACAAGCAAAGAAGGAGAAGGCAAGGAAGGAGAAAGCTGCCAAGATGCCAACTCAAGAGGAGGCATCTGAGTATTTCTTGAAAACCAAACAAGAGCAGCTTGGTTACTTGATTGCATCCACACTGAGGATTGAGCAAGGACTGGCCACCCTCACTCAGAATCAGCAGAGCTTAGAGAGGATCATGGAACAAAAGTTCTATGACTTGGATGTCAAAGTAACAGAGATTCAGTCTGCAATGGAACAACTTCAGGATGACATGCAGGAGAGGAGAGGCAAGACTACAACTGATGTATTTTCCAGAGTGCCAAGAGCTCAGAGATCACATGCAGTGCCAGTTGCTCAGCTTCAGTTCCACCAGCTCCAGCATCCACTTCAGCTTCAACTCCGACCACGTCTACAGAAGGCTTCGTCCTTGGAGTGCTCCGGACTCCACCACCACCAGAAGATCAAGCCTGAGCGTCGATCTAGCACTATGCATTTTCTAGGAACTTTTTGGTAACTTGTTGCCAAAGGGGGAGAAAAATGTATAGATCATAGGCTTCGAGAGAGAGAGTGTTGCTTTTTTCTCTCTTGCTTTATTTGGTGGTTTTTCGAACTTTGTTTGCTTTTGAGTGCTTGAGATACTATGTCATTGCTTGTGAGACATTGATGATCATGTGTTTGATCATAAGCTACACTTATGTTTGCTTAATATTATCATCTTATCTATCTTATGTGATCATTCACTATTCTTGGTGATGAGTGCATGTATTTCATTCTTATCATTTTAAGCGCTCCACCAAGATGTATGTGACATGGAAGAGTAACCCATGACTCTAACTCCTTGTGCATTTGCAGTCCAAAGCAAATTTTAAAATATGCACAAATTTAGGGGGAGCTCTTACTTGTCACATACTTCTCAAAGCGATGATATATTTCATGCTTATTATCATTTGTCGAAGCTTTGATCTATATGTTGTCATCAATTACCAAAAAGGGGGAGATTGAAAGTGCAACTATCCCTAGGTGGTTTTGGTAATTCATAACAACATATAGCTCATTGAGCTAATGCTATTCCAAGATGATTATTTCAGGAAAGCTCAATGATTGGCATGGCATGGATGGTGAAAGTGGAACCCTCAAAATGCTAAGGACAAAGGATTGGCTCAAGCTCAAAAGCTCAAGACTCTTCATTTTATATTTTAGTGATCCAAGATCACATTGAGTCTTTAGGAAAAGCCAATACTATCAAGGAGGGATGAGGTGTTGCTTAATGAGCCTCTTGCTTCATGTGCTTAGTGATATGCTCCAAAACCCTCAACTACTTTCCCATATCCACATATGACCTAAACCCTAAGCCAAACTCGGTCCTACCGATTCTTTCTATCCGGCGCCACCGAGTTTCACTTGTCATAAGCCACTGCCAAACCCTAGCAAATCGGTTCTACCGATAGGGATCTCGGTCTCACCGAGATGGGATTGCAAACTCTCTGTTTCCCTTTCGTAACTTTTCGGTCTCACCGAAAGAGCGATCGGTCCCACCGAGATTGCAATGTAAATTCAGTGTTTCCTTTTTGTAACTTTTCGGTCTCACCGAAAGAGCAAATCGGTCCCACCGAGTTTGCCTGACCAACTCTCTGGTTAGCTATTACCAAAATCGGTCCACCGAGTTTGTGTAATCGGTCTCACCGAGATTACGTTATGCCCAAACCCTAACCATATCGGTCCTACCGAGTTGCATGTCAGTCCCACCGAAAATCTCTAACGGTCACTAGGTTTACCTTTTCGGTCCGACCGAGTTTGTTGATTCGGTCCCACTGAGATTGGAAAACTGTGTGTAACGGTTGGATTTTGTGTGGAGGCTATATATACCCCTCCATCTCCTCTTCATTTGTGGAGAGAGCCATCAGAACACATACACACTTCCAACTCATATGTTCTGAGAGAGAACCACCTACTCATGTGTTGAGACCAAGATATTCCATTCCTACCATATGAATCTTGATCTCTAGCCTTCCCAAGTTGCTTTCCACTCAAATCTCTTTCCACCAAATCCAAATCCTATGAGAGAGAGTTGAGTGTTGGGAGACTATCATTTGAAGCACAAGAGCAAGGAGTTCATTACCTACACACCATTTGTTACTTCTTGGAGAGTGGTGTCTCCTAGATTGGCTAGGTGTCACTTGGGAGCCTCCGACAAGATTGTGGAGTTGAACCAAGGAGTTTGTAAGGGCAAGGAGATCGCCTACTTCGTGAAGATCTACCGCTAGTGAGGCAAGTCCTTCGTGGGCGATGGCCATGGTGGGATAGACAAGGTTGCTTCTTCGTGGACCCTTTCGTGGGTGGTTGCTTCTTCGTGGACCCTTCGTGGGTGGAGCCCTCCATGGACTCGCGCAACCATTACCCTTCGTGGGTGGAGCCCTCCGTGGACTCGCGCAACCGTTACCCTTCGTGGGTTGAAGTCTCCATCAATGTGGATGTAGGATAGCACCACCTATCCGAACCACGAGAAAAACATCCGTGTCTCCAATTGTGTTTGAATTCTCCAAACCCTTCCCTTTACATTCTTGCAAGTTGCATGCTTTACTTTCCGCTGCCAATATACTCTTTGCATGCTTGCTTGAATTGTGTGATGATTGCTTGACTTGTCCTACAATAGCTAAAATCTGCCAAGAACTAAAATTGGGAAAAGGTTAAGTTTTTATTTGGTCATGTAGTCTAATCACCCCCCCTACACATACTTTCGATCCTACAGCCCACGATGCGGCTATATCTCTCACGTGTCGAGGCATGACTTAGAGGCATAACCGCATTGTGGTTTTGTCACAAGAAGGGTCATCTTCACACAATCCCATGTAATGAACAAGGGATAAATAGAGTTCTCTTACAATCGCCACGTCACACAATATCAAATAATTCATACATCATTCAGAGTACACACATAGTCCGACTACAGACAAATCCAAATGAAAAGAAGATAACCAAATGCTAGATCCCCGATGGTCCCAACTAGTCTCCACTACTGATCATCGGGAAAAGACACATAGTAACGGCCAAGGTCCTCGTCGAACTCCCACTTGAGTTCGGTAGCATCACCTGCAATGGTATCATCGGCACCTGCAGCTGTTTTGGAAGTATCTGTGAGTCACGAAGACTCAGCAATCTCAAAACCCGTGAGATCAAGACTATTTAAGCTTATGGGTAGGATGTGTTTATGAGGTGGAGTTGCAGCAAGCGCTAAGAAAGTATGGTGGCTAACATACGAGTACAAGAGAAAGATGAGAACCTACGCAACGGTCGAAAAGCTAGAAGATAACAAGAAGTGATCCTGAACTACTTACGTTCATACATAACCCAAACCATGTTCACTATCCCGGACCGCCGAAAAGGGACCATCACGACTACACACGCGGTTGATGCATTTTAATTAAGTCAAGTGTCAAGTTCACAACCGGATATTAACAGATTCCCATCTGCCACATAACCGCGGGCATGACTCTCGAAAGTTTATACCCTGCATGGGTGTCCCAACTTAGCCCATCACAAGCTCTCACGATCAACGAAGGATATTCGTTCTCCCGGAAAGACCCGATCAATCTTGGAATCCCAGTTACAAGAAATTTCGACAATGGTAAAACAAGTCCAGCAAGACCTCCCGATGCACCGACCTAGCCTGGTAGGAGGTGCGCGGTCTCGTTCTCAGGGTACACCAGATGGGTCAGCCTACAGGTATATACCAAATACCTCGAGTTTCCCCGAGGCGGCCCCGCAGTATACCCGGTTTGGACCAACACTCATGAGGAGGACTAGCTCGGTTTGTTGATTAAGTCCACGGGGGGTGGCAAGTTATAACACCCACGATGCAGCTATATCTCCCACGTGTTGAGGCACGACTTAGAGAAATAACCGCATGGTGGTTTAGTCGCAAGTGGGGTAATCTTCACACAAGCCCATGTATTGAATAAGAAAGGGATAAAGAGTTGGCTTACAATCGCCACTTCACACAAATAACAAGTTAAACATACATCATCCAGAGTACAATCAAAGGTCCGACGACGAAACCAAAATAAAGGAAGACAACCCCAAATGTTAGATCCCCGATTGTCCCAATTGGGCACCACTACTGATTAACTGGAAAAAGACACAAAACAATGATAAAGGTCTTCATTGAGTTCCCACTTCAGCTCGGTTGCGTCACCTGCACTAGTATCATCGGCACTTGCAATTGTTTGGAAGTATCTGTGAGTCACGAGGACTCAGCAATCTCACACCCGCGAGATCAAGACTATTTAAGCTTATGGGTAGGGTAAGGTAATGAGGTGGAGCTGCAGAAAGCGCTAAGCAAATATGGGGGCTAACATATGCAAATAAGAGCGAGAAGAGAAGCAACGCAACGGTCGAGACGCTAGAAGTGATCAAGAAGTGATCCTGAAACTACTTACGTTCAAGCATAACACAAGACCGTGTTCACTTCCCGGACTCCGCCGAAAAGAGACCATCACGGCTACATGTGCGGTTGATGCATTTTAATTAAGTTAAGTGTCAAGTTCTCTACAACCGGATATTAACAAATGCCCATCTGCCACGTAACCGCGGGCATGGCTCTCGAAAGTTTATACCCTACAGGGGTGTCCCAACTTAGCCCATCACAAGCTCTCACGGTCAACGAAGGATATTCCTTCTCCCGGAAGGACCCGATCAGACTCAGATTCCGGGTTACAAGACATTTCGACAATGGTAAACCAAGACCAGCAAAGCTGCTCGAATGTGCAAACAAATACCGATAGGAGCTGCACATATCTCGTTCTTAGGGCATACCAAATGAGCAATCCGTACAACTAAAACCAGCCCTCAAGTTTCCCCGAGGTGGCGCTGCAAGGGGCTCTAGTTCGGACCAACACATAGAGAAGCACTGGCCCGGGGGGTTAAAATAAAGATGACCCTCGGGTTAATTACTCAAAAGGGAAAGGTATAGGTTGTTACGCAAATGTAAAACCAAGGTTGGGCCTGCTGGTGGAGTTTTATTCAAAGCGAACTGTCAAGGGGTTCCCATAACACCCAACCGTGTAAGGAACGCAAAATCAAGGAACATAACACCGGTATGACGGAAACTAGGGCGGCAAGAGTGGAACAAAACACCAGGCATAAGGTCGAGCCTTCCACCCTTTTCCAAGTATATAGATGCATTAATTAATTAAGAGATATTGTGATATCCCAACATATCCATGTTCCAACATGGAACAAACTTCAACTTCACCTGCAACTAGAAACGCTATAAGAGGGGTAAGCAAAAGCGGTAACTTAGCTAAACAACGGATTGCTAGGAAAGGTGGGTTAGAGGCTTGACATGGCAATATGGGAGGCATGATAAAACAAGTGGTAGGTAGCGCTACATAGCGATAGAACAAACAACTAGCAAGCAAAGATAGAAGTGATTTCGAGGGTATGGTCATCATGCCTAAAATCCTGCAAGGAAGAAGAACGAGTCCAGGAAGTAGACGACCCAACGTAGTTGAACGAATCCTCACAACTCCGGAACGAAACCGAAGCTAACGAGAGAACCAACCCGGAAAGAAGCAAGCAACATAGTAAACAACCATCACATAAACATGGCATCATGCACAACCAAGTCTGATGCATGCCTGGTTTAATGAGGCATGGCATGGCAAAGTGCACAACCAAAACTACAAGTTAAGTGGAGCTCAATATGCAACGAGTTGCATATTGACGAAACACCACATTCAAGTTATTTAGTTTTCTCTCGTTTAGGTACCCAACAATATTAAATGTTGTTAAACATGGCAAGAAGGTGAAGCAGATGAAAACTACCTAACTAGGCAAGTTTAAATGAGGACGGAACAACAAACAACAATTTCGGTAAATCCCCATATGTCATTTAGCAATTGAAGCAAACAACAATCTAAACATTCTTGATGTTGTTATCATGATGCGGATGCCATTTGCAAGTTTTATGCAATATTTATGAAAATGTTAATAAGAGCAAGTTATGAAGCATTTGTCATCGTGGCAGAAATGAAAGGGGTGCCACGACAACGAATCCAAAAATGGTGCCACGACAACATATCAGTTCCGGTAGCTCATGGAGATACCAGTGCAAAAGGAAAAGTGACGGGAGCGTGTCATGCAAGGATGGTGGGGTGATCCTGGATACTGGGTTTCCCATGTGTCAGTGGCATGGCATCCGAGGGATGTGCACGAAAAAACCGAGCACAGTGCAAGCATGGGGTTCATCTCATACATGACACAACATTCGTCCATGGTTCATCGTCTCGGCGGTATACCTTAGAAGCATGCATTTTCGAAACGGGTCGAGTTTGATGTGGTGTAGGGGAAGTAGGCGTTCTCGGGACGGTCGTAGTGGAAGTAGTGGTACTATCGGTCATCGGGGATCACCGGTATGGTAGTGGAACTAGAGGTACATGATGTCTTGTCGAAAATCACGGTGGCAGTAGTAGTACCAATGTTGTCATCAAACTTGATGAAACCAATGTCCTCGAGGGTAGTCGTGGGAAGTATTTGTACTCGCGAACTTGTCAGATCCACGTCGACAGTAGTTGTTCATGGCGCTTGTAACCCGTGGTTCTTCGGCAACGGTAGTCGTACATGTCTGTAGATATTCGGGGTTGTCACCATTCGTAGTCAATGTAGTTGAACTTGAGGGTCGTCAACGGTCATGGTACTTGGAATCCTGGCCCCACAGCCTTGACATAGACAAAACGGAACGCGATGATTGGTACTCAGTGTCCAGTGACAGCAACATAGGAGACTTGGGCGATGCTGGGCATCAAGAAGAGGAGCGTGCTTGCTCGGGCATGGAGCAGGGGAGGAGCACGGGCAACGCGCTTGAGGGATGGCACGGTGGCCTCCATGGCCGGCGGCCATGCGGTTCGCGCATGGTTAAGGGGCGCCATGAGATGCGGCCTGCGGAGGGGAGGAGCCACGGCAGAGCAGAGAGCTTGGGGTGCCGGCGGTGGCCTCAGGAAGGAGAAGAGGGGCTTGGCGCGGCGGTGCTAGGAGGAGGCAGAGGGGATCGGGGACGAGGAGCGGCACTGCTCTCTTCCTGTCTCTCTCTGACGATGCACGCACAGGAGGGAGGAAGGGATTGATGGGGGAGACTAGGGTTAAGAGCAGGTGTGGGAGGATGGGCCTAGCAGATGGGCCTTAAGGAAAAATAGGATGGGCCGGCCTGGAGCAGCTCCGTCTCTCTTTCTACCTCTTTTAAACTTTCTAGCAGAAAAGAAATAGAGAGAAGAAAAGAAAGAGAGGGCTAGGGAAAGAATTTGAGCATGCGGATAATTTCTCCCG
The DNA here is from genome assembly GCF_003073215.2 of Triticum urartu. NCBI lineage: Eukaryota > Viridiplantae > Streptophyta > Magnoliopsida > Poales > Poaceae > Triticum > Triticum urartu. The sequence continues at coordinate 312,255,932 of NC_053028.1, read as the reverse complement.
GACTCATAAAATGAGCTTGATTCAAGAAAAAAATAGAAGTGGCCATGGGCGTGAAGATGAATTCAAACTCATTTGAATTAAATTTTAATTCAAATGAGTGTGGGAAGGGATTGGGTAATTTGTAGGTCCAAAAATGTTGAGAATCTTAGAGGAGCCTCGATAAAAGAGATGAGAATTATTGGCAAAGTTTGGGGAACAAACTTGAAATGGAATAGGCATGGAGTTTATTATGCAAGTATGTTATGGTTAATTACAAAAGAATGGAATATTTATTATAGCTCCCTAATAATATTGGGAGTATTGTTCTAAATAGAAATCACCATTGTGAATATCCCTCGATTTAAATGGATCGAAGATCCATACGATTTATTTGGTTGAGTTTTTAAAATGGGTTGCATGATGACATGATGCAATGCACATGATGCAAGGATGAATGCAACGAACCAAACAAAACACACGACGAATCTCAGAATCCATGGAAGGCATCTGGAGTGCCGGTCTTGGGGTGTCACACAAATCCCTATGCAAGTTTTTAGTTGTTATTAGGCAGATGGTAAAACCAAGGTTGGGCCTTGCTGGAGGAGTTTTATTCAAAGCGAACTGTCAAGGGGCTCCCATAACCCCAATCGCGTAAGGAACAAAACACCGGTATGACGGAAACTAAGGCGGCAAGAGTGGAACAAAACACCGAGCAAAAGGCCAAACCTTTCACCCTTTGCCAAGTATATAGATGCATTAATTAAAATAAGAGGTATTGTGATATCCCAACATATCGATGTTCCAACATGGAACAACCTGCAAGGCACCTGCAACTAGCAACGATATAAGAGGGGCTGAGCAAAAGTAGTAACTTAGACAAACAATGGTTTGCTAGGAAGGTGGGTTAGAGGCATGACATGGCAATATGGGAGGCATGATAAACAAGTGGTAGGTAGCGCGACATAGCGATAGAACGAACAACTAGCAAGCAAAGGTAGAAGTGATATCGAGGGTAATGGTCATCTTGCCCATGAAGTTCTCAGAGTTGTCGAAAGCTTGCTCCTCGTAAACGTACTCAATAGGTTCCTCATTCACGAACTCGTCTCGCGGCTCTACCCAAAGCAAGAACACAAGCAACGGAACAACAATCAATCACGATGCAAAGCACAAGCAACATGATGCAAGACATGGCATGGAATGCCAGATATGATGTGCAATGCATATGGATACTCTGGAAGGGAAAAGATTAACAAGGCATCAACTTGGCAAACCAATCATGCCGCTGGAAAGATGGGGAGATTTTGGTCGAAATCGATATAAGGATCACCGGAAATGGATGCACGGTTTGCAAATGACAAGCAAAACAAGAACGATGCAAATCTGCGCTTAACAGCATCATAGCACTTGAAATGCATCATGAAACTATGCTACAACACTCCAACATAGCAACAAAGCACATGGAAGTGAAGTACATGTGCATCTCTACAAATCATGAACACTGAGCTCCTGCTAGAACTCACTAGAACGAGCTCAAAATAGCATGGCAAAAATGCAAATGATAACAACTTCACAGACTTAGAGAAAATACTAAACATGTCATAAACAACATCATACAGCAATGTTTAAAGCTAGCAAACAACATCCTACAGGAACATATGGCAAGCAAAGGCATGCCATGCTAGTACTAAAGACAAAGAACAAAACTCCCTCACGTAACTTTAACCAAATATGCATAGAAAATGAGGTAGCACCCATGCAAACATGTCAAGTTATATGATCAGTTTCAGACTTAGAAGGAAAACAGAGCATAGCAGAAATAGATACATGATAGCAACTTTGCAAGCTTATGCCACTCACCACAAAGCATTTCATGGCATCACAAGGTAACAAACAGTAAGTAGACACATTTATGAAGCTAAACATGGAAAGAGCAAGTTCATAGGTGTTAACAATCATGTTAACAATCTACCAGCAACAATAATTAGCAGAAGTATAGCATGGTAATGACAAGCTAGAGTACTCCATAATTCCAACCAGAGGCATTAATGGATAGACCATAACCATATATTCAAAACACTCTTACTGAACTACCTCAAAATGTGCATGGATCTACTGGTAGCAACAAGTTTACATAGCATAAAAATGTAACAGGAAAGGACTTAGCAAAATAACAGTGTCTGAAATCAGCAACATCATGAGGCCTACTTTCCATGCTTGTGCTAGTCACCAAAGAGATCCTAAAAATACAAGGCTCGCACCACTGTAATGATGGCATGGAGGAGCTCCAAATACATGTAGACATCATGCTCATAGGATTGACTCACAAAATGCAATGAAAATGACAAATCAGCAAGTTCTGTTAAAATCCAGCAGACAAAATCATATAGCACTTTTGCAACGGAGATTAGGGCATCAATATGGACAGTAACATGCATGCAAATGACACTAACATGAAGAGCATCACGAGATGAACATTTTGATATATCATATGCACAAATCAGAGCCATGGGCATGGAGATATGGCATGATGAACAAGGGCACATAATATGAAGATTTTGAGACTTAGAAGAAAAAATGAGGTCAACCTCCGGATCTAGGGTTTCGGCGCGGACATCGAGGATGGCCGGAGATGAGTCGCGCAGCGGCCGGAGTAGAGGAAGGATTCGCCGGAGTTGGTGACCGGAGCTTGGGGGAGTCACCGGCGACGATGAGCGGTGGAGAAGACGGCGCGGCCTCAGGCGACACAGTCCCGCGGCGACGACGGCAGTGGTCGCGAGGAACTGCGGCAGCGCGATGCGGCGAAGGCGACGCCGGCGGGAGGCGGCGCGTGGGAGGAGAGATCCGGGCGGCGGCGGGCGAGCGTGGGCCAGGGAGGGCCTGCCCTGGGCCTCGGCGGGTCTGGCGGCGGCGCGGGCGATGTGGGCGCGGGTGGCCACGTATCGTCCGAGAGTGGTCAGGAGCGGCAGCGCGGACATGTCTGGCGCGGTCCGGACGCTTCAGGCGGCGAGGTGGAGGCGATTGATCTAGGGTTTGCTGAAATTTCAGGGGGGCGGGCTTTTTATTGGTAGGGGGAGGTAGGAGAGTCCAAATGAGGTGCGGTTTTCACCCACACAATCGTGCTCCAACGACGGAGAGCATGGAGGGGATTTAGATGGGTTAGTGGGATGTTTTGGAGGGGTGTTGGGCTGCAAAGAGAGAGGCTTTTGCGGTTACCCGGTTAACCGTTGGGGCATCAAACGACCTCCAAATGGAACGGAATTTGACAGGCGGCCTACCGGTGATGTACCAAGGCCATTCGACAAATCTAGACCCATTCCGACAATGTTTTCCTCCCGCTCACGAAACAAGATTTGAGGGGTGCAACTGGTGCATGTGGGAGTGTCGGATTCCGAAACGGACAACGGGGAAAATGACCGGATGCATGAGACGAACACGGATGCAAATGAGATGCACATGATGGCATGATATGAAATGCATGACATGGACAAAATGAAAAATGAAGACAAAACCCAACCACGAAGGAAATAACATATCACATAGCCAGAAATAGCAAGAGTTGGAGTTACAATTATGGAAAGTTACATCCGGGGCGTTACATCATCATTGCCTTATCTTGCGATTCTTTCTCTTCTTCTGAATGGTGGACTCGTCATCATGTTCCGAGTCGACATTGATGCAATCTTCATCTCCATCTAGCTTTCTTCCCACCTCCATTCGGGCACACTTATCCACCAATGTGTAAAGCTCCTTCCCAGTCTTGGGCAACCGCACGTTCATCTTGGAACGGATCCTGCGGTTAGGCACATAGGATTGGAAGGCAGCTATCACGGCTGCTGGATGGATATTTGTGATGTTCCTGTGGACCTTGCTGAATCTCTGCAAATATTTCTGTAGGGTATCTCCCTCCTTCTTTTGGAGAACCTACAAGTCGCTGGGCCGCCCTAGCTCTTGATGGCCGCCAGCGAAGGCGCCAATGAACTCATGGCACAGGTCAGCCCACGACGAAATGGAGTTCTCCGGAAGGTGCATTAGCCAAGACCCCACATTGGACTTGAGAGCCAAAGGCAAGTAATTGGCAAACACCTTCTCATCCTTTCCCCCGGCGGCTTGGACAGCGATGGTGTAGATGCTTAGAAACTCTGCCAAGTTCAGCCTTCCATCGTATTTCTTGGGTATCTCGGACTTGCCGTAGTTCACGAGTAAAGGCAGGGCACCCAACCTCAAAAGGTAGGCACCTGCCAATATCGAGTGCAGGCTCGTCGACGTTGGGACCATCGCACCTATTGGTCTGGCGGTGCTCGTCGGCATTGCTCAATGACGACGTGCACGTCTCCCCCCTGCCTGTCCTCCGGGGCTCGCCGTCAGCCTAGACGCGTTCAAGGGTCAGAAGAGGCCATTGAGACGTCGTCAGGTTCTTGATCCTGCTACACTCTCGCTGGCTGCCGTGGCGGGAACTGCATCGTGGGGGTGGCCCCTTCCGTACGACCAGCAACACAAGCCGTTGTCGTTGCTTGGGGAGGCCATGGCGGGCCAGCTCGCTGAGAGCCCCTAGCCTCGGCGAAACCGAGCAGACTTTTGATGCTGGCACGCCATTCGTCCATCTAGTTGGCCGCTTGTGGAAACCTTAAGGAGTTGAGCCCGCGCCATGGCCTCCGTAGCTGTACTTGGCATGGGTGATTATGACGTGGATCGTACTGTTGCTCGGCTCCTGATGGTGCCAGCAGTGATCGTACCATGCCTATGTGGTTGTGGGTCGGCCACCTGGCTGGCATGGGGGCGTGGCGATGGCACTTGAGGGCCAGCAGTTCCATCGGGCGCAACGACTGGGTCGACCTGCCCCGAGGGACATGCGCGCGCTGCGGCCGCTCCCGTGACGGGGGCGGCTGGAGGGTGGCGATTCGCCATGGACCGAGCGCCATTGTTGTGGTTGTGCCTGTCGGTGAGAGGAAGGGGGATAGACATAGTAACCCCTTCACCCGTACCTCATGGAGCATGGCCGTCGGGGTATTGTTGATGCTTCTCTCCTCCGGTGTCTCCTGCTCCTGCTTCGGCCGCGGGGGAAGTCGTGACGGTGCCACCTCCTCTGACCACGTCCCTAGTAGCGTCCACGTCCTCGCGTGCCTCCATATCTCCCGTAGCATTGGTGGCTGTGGGCGGCGGAGCCTTCGAGGTGGATGGGTGAGCCAAAGCAGCGTATTTCTTCTCGGGCGCCATGGTCGATGATGCCGCGAAAGGTGAAGACGGTGATGAAGCTGATGCGCTGCACATGCTTTCAGGTTCGTGCAAGTGATCCCCCTACCTGGCGCGCCAAAGATGTCGTGGGAAACCACGGCCACCTATGGGACCAAGGGTCCCTTGTTGGTTCGGCGGGGGTTATGTCACGTTGCACTAAGAGCAATGGAGCGTGGGGCATCATGGCAAATATCACACGGGTGATTTTTACCCAGGTTCGGGCTGCCGCGATGCGTAAAACCCTACTCCTGCTTTGGTGGATTGATGGTGGAAGCATAGTGGTGGAGCATAGTACACTTGCCTGGCAGGGTTGCCTCGGGGCGGTAGTGGCTACGCGTGTATGAATGTGTGGTATCCAACCTTCTAACCCTTGTTATGGTTTCCATGGGCCTGCTTTTATAGGTTAAGGGGTCACCACAATGGCAAAGTAGTCATTATGCACTGATAAGATAGAAAACAGTGATATTATACCTAACCCTGCAGGCTGACAGGACGCATTAAATGCGCCACTCGACGTCACATCGTCGCTTGCCCGGCAAGCCTTGCCAGGATATCTTGCCAGCTTCACACATGCTTGCTTGACACGTCGCAGGATGGGTGTCGCTTGTAGGTATCCCCGGTAGAAAGAGCCCGCCATGTGGCGAATGGCTGCCACTTAGTGACTTTGCGGCTTGACACCGCATCGATTGACGACGTGAGTCATGGCAGAGTAGTTGGGTGAGGTGGTTTTGCCTCGGCAAGCCCCGGCAGGCCCTGTCGGGATGCCATGGACGTTCTCTTCCAGGGTCAACCCCGCCCTCGTCGAGCTCGCCTGCCGGGCAAGGGAGGCTTTTCTTCTAGTGACATCTTACTTCTTTGGGTTGATCTTGGTCCTCTTGATCTGCATGTTGTTCCTTCGAAAATCTTGTTCCCTGGTACTCTGGTATGGCCTGGTGTTGTAATCTCGTTCCCGTGTCTGTGCACAGTCCGAGCAATAGGCCCGGGGTTTGTTGCACCGACAGAAGCCCCCGGGCCTACCCCGAACATGTTGTCGATCATCATCGGGGTAGGTCCTAATAAGTGCACAGGCAGGGTGTGGAAGGGGCAGGTCTTCTTTGCTTCTTCATTAATCTTGAGTCTTGGCCAATTTCCGGTTTCTCCGCATGTCGTGTGCGACGTTACGAAAAAACTTGGATCGTGGTCTGGCGGATGCCCACGCCCCACGATCATGGGGTGGAAACTGTCATCCCACTCGGCCCTTGCTTTGTGCGCACCTGCCTCGTGTACCCCATGCATTAGGAGGGGTAGGTGGTGGATGCAGAGAGCGTGGGGACGGGCACCATGGTAGGAAATAAGGCGTCACTGGTTGGAGCAGAGGGTCAGCTCTTACCCCCCTGACCCACCAGGAGGAGCAGGGAGGCCACATTTGAGGAGCGGGGTAGCTGCCCTCGGTACGAGAAGCTGCCCCCAGCTCATTCTTCCTATAAGAAGGGGCAGGGGTGGTGCATTTTCATACACGCGCACTCCTCCTTCTTCCTCCGCAACATTCCTTCATCTGCCATGGTGAGAGGACGAGGGTGTGGTGTTATTCCGGCGGCGGCAACGAGGGCATCTTCTCGATAGCGCATTCCCCCTCCTCCGGATGCCGCGGCAGTGGAGTCCGCCATGAGAGGAGGAGGGATGGGGCGAGGTCGAGGTTGCCATGGCACCCGAGGAAGAGGAGGACGAGGTGGCGCCTTGGCCGTGCTCCACTGGCGGTTCCTCCTCCAATGGAAGGCTATGTTGGGGATCAACCTCGAGAGTTTATCATCAGGCTGTACAAACCCCCGTGCGGTCATCTTCGTCTTCGAACTCCATTCGCACGGGAGATGGAGCTTGAGCGGCCACGCGCTCTGAGGTTGCATATGAGGGGTTGTGGAAATGGCGGCATACGGGTGGATATTAACTTCCCAGCCCCTCACGTTATGTACCTCCGCCGTGGTTGGAAGACCTTTGCTCGCGCCCACAGCTTCTCGGAAGTGCAGGTTCTTCAATTTAAATTAATGGAGAGCATCTTGCTTTCCGTCAAGATCTTCGGGCGCTCAGGATCTCGCTTAAGGTGTTGCGCGAAGAACTCGACCAATGACGAAAGCTCCTCCTCGAGTGAAAGCGGTGAGGAGGACAGTGACAGCAATGACGCTGGCAGTGACCGGGAGGACGACGACTCTGACTCGGGCTGAGCGTCGCCCACACCATCTTCATCAGGTGGCAGCACCATCATTTGGACTTGCATCTCCTTTCTGGCAACATGGTTTGTTGGGAAATTGGATGTAGAGGTGGCGATGGTGCTTCCTGGCTTCCTCCAGCAGCCTTCCAGCTGGACCCCGGCAGGCTTCCTCTCTGGCTGCGGCTCCATTAGCCCTGCCGCGTCCTACTGGCCCTGGTGGCGGTGGTTGACGGGTCGCCTCCGCCATGCTCTCCATCAACGCGTTCGCCGATGCCCTCCTTCCCTCGCCAGGCTACCTCTCCTGGAGCCCGACCGGGGGAGGCTGGGTTCTTGCCCAGGCGCCCCTTTTGCCTTCTTCGCCTTCTACTGTCGTGCCTAGGAGGAGAGGGACAAGAAAGGGCATTACCGGGCACTTATCTTTTTCAGTCTTAAAGTTGTCGGCACTTGCCAAATTTTAGTTCAAATAATGTAATCTCTCGAGTCCATGTTTGTGCTCTGTAAGGCTTGTACTTGTATTAGCAACATATTAAAGCAAAAGATGAACCTTTTCGAGAACTCGTGCATGTATATGTCCATGCAGAGGTGGGGTGCCTCTTTAGTTTTAAATAAACGAGTCTTCCCCGACAGGCTATCCTGCCGGTACCCTTTTTATTTTGCTTGCCGGAGGACCGAGCCTACCAGGCAAAAATTAGAGGGACGAGCCCCCCGCCAACCTCCTTTCGACTAACCCATTTTTTATCCATTTTTTATCGACAACAACAGTTGTTGTTTGACCAAGCGATAGATTCACTAGTCCATATTATGGCAGGTCATGGTGACATGCATGTATGACCAAAGTATCACTACGTGCATCCGTCCCGCCGACACAAAGTGGGAGGTGGGGAAAGCACCCTAGCTTGGTAGCTACGATATTATGTCATTATAGATATATCCAAGGGGGCTTTCCAGTTTGGGAGGCAAGTGCCACCAAAGTTGTGCATTGTGTATTTAAACATCACACCCTATATTCCTACATATATTTGGCCACTTCCAGGTGGTTCTTGACTTCTAGCCCCTCTCATCGATCTTTGATGGCACGGCCAACCATGGGCCTGGGTTGTCAAAGTTGTGCATTGGAATTTTGAACATCACACACCACCCTTTTCATTCATATATATTTGGGCCACATGCCGGTGTGGCTGTCTTCCGACCCTCTCTCGCGTTTTTCTGGATGCAAAGATCGGCTGACGCTCAATGGACACGGGTGTAATAGCTTAACCGTGTGTGATGCTAGTGCAATGTGAAATCACCACGACCACGCATGTGCGAGAAAGGGTGTAGGTAGTGGATTAACCATGTGTGATGCTAGTCCAACGTGAAATCACCACAGCTGCGCAAGCGCGAGCAAGGGTGTATGTAGTGGCTTAAATAGGTGCGATGCAAGTGCACTGTGAATTGCTCCAGTGGTGAGCACGAGCAAGGGTGGGGGTGGTTGTCAGCGTTCTGGGAACCAGGGTACCTAGACTTGCCTACCTGCGGCCCACGGCATGGCTCACTCCACGGCCTGGTACGGCCCATCTACAAGATCACCAAGACAAGACCCCCGCATGGAGCCAAGCTTTCCGATGCGGACGACACCCAGACCTCCCGAGGGAGCAGCCTCAGCAGGCGGCCTCCTGAGGAGCAAAGATTCCTATGCAGGTACCCAGCCTCATGAGGCTACGATGATGTGAGCCATGAAGACCAAGGCCAGGTGGGTGCCAGCGGGCACAGAGCAGGCAGTTTCCTCTTTTGTGCCAAGGAAGCAAGGACATGTGTGGGTTCCCAGGGAATCCCCCAAAGGTTTCCATTCCAGTGCTACAAGACCAAGACCATAGGCTTGGCAAGGCGGAGGTCAACACCGAGCCAACCGCTGCGTCACGACCAGAAGCTTTGCATGCGAAGACCACCTTTCGTCAGGATTATATGTACGTCCCCTTTCAAATTGGCCATTGTGGGATCCCTTCCCGCCTAAATTTTGGGGGAAGAGGACCAAGGCCTTTATAAATATAGGTTAGCCACCACCGTAGGGGGGATTGAATCCTACCCTTTCCACCCTCACCAGAGCAGCCCTCGCGAGGTTCTTCATCCACTATACTAGTTTATCATCAGCCCTCGTGAGGCCGATCCACCACAAAGCAGGAGTAGGGTCTTACACCGCAAGGTGGCCCAAACCCGGGTAAATTTTCGTGTTCATCTTCTTCCTTTCTCACGTGAATCCGGCTAGGCTAGGCTGTGGGGTGACGGGCTCTGAGCTTGAGAGGTTGAGACCTTCGCACACGCCCCAGAGTTCGAACCTTCTTGGGTCTGCGGAACCCTGAATCTGATATCTGGCATGCCAGGTAGGGACGTGTCGAAGCCCATCCTCGTCATCAGCCACGCTTCGTCCTCACCCTGCGACACCCATGACAAGGGCTAGCTGAGCATGCGCCGAGCGGCGGGCCGCACGCTCCGATCAGAGGCACCGCACGGCCATGGCGCTCCCCGTCGTGCCACGCTTAGCTCGTCGCGCCATCGCCAACAGCAGGATTTGTCACCGTCGCCCCCCACGCGGAGCAGAGGGTGTGCCGCCGCGCCCTCTGACAGCATCAACACGACCGTCCCTCTGTGTCGCGCAAGGGCTGACAGGCGCGCAGGCCGCACTCCTTGCGGCGCGCGAATTATCACGCTACCGCCCCAACAACCATGATCATGTCGTTCTGCTCAACCGGGTCGCCAAGCTGCTCGACGTTGCCTACCGGGATACTGAGCCCCAATGTCCCCTGCCCATGCTGCGACCCTCGCCATGGGACCGGGCACACCCTTGCTATGTTTGCTCACCCCTCTAGGAGAGCATGGTGGGCTAAATGGCGGGCAGGAGACCTATGGGTCCCTCCCCTCAACCCAGGAAGCACTTCCATGAGCTCTGGGTGAGGTAGGCGGCCCACCAAGAGAGACAACGTGACAGGCCCCCTCGTGGCCATCGTGACCCACCGGCAGGAGCGGCGGTTCGAGAAGCCAAAGAGCGACGCCCCGGACACCACAAGAAGGCCCACGCAAGGGCCCCAACCGCGTCGTTAAACGCCTTTCCCCCGCTATGACAAGTGCTTTCAGAACGTGTGTGCTAACCTTAGGATGCAAGTGAACTATGCTTCAGCAGCGCGCTGGGAAAATAGCGGCAGGACTAGGCGTGCCAGGCATACGGCGTCGCCCTGGGCATGGGTAGGGCCTCAGGAGGAACTGAGGAGCCCATGAGGCTAGGACGCCTCCCGAGGGTCCGAGGTCTCCTGAGCAACAACTATCGGCGTCCTGGGATCGGGGGTACCCAGACTTGCCTGCATGTGGCCCAGTTTCAGCAGCAACGACTCAAGACCCTCGCGAGGGGCCAAGCCTCGCAAGGCGGACGACACCAAGACCTTCCTGGAGGCGGACTCACTAGTCTGGCTCCCGAGGAGCGGAGGTATCAAGGCAAGGTGCACCTCACGAGGTTCACATGACGTGAGCCATGACGACCAAGGCCAGGCGGGCGCCAGCGGGCGCAGTGTGCCAGTTTCCCCTTCGGTGCCAAGGAGGCAAGCGCAAGCGCGGAGTCCCGAGGAATCAGGAAAAGGTTTCCATATTGGTGCAATGAGACCAAGGCAGCCAGGACGACAGGACAGAGGTCATCGCAGAGCCCACTTCAGCGTCACCACCAGAGCCTTTGCAGGTGAAGACTACTTTTGTCAGGATAGCTTGTACTAGTTGTCCCCCTTCAAATTTGGCTGTTGTGGGATCCCTTCCCGCTTACATTTGGGAAGAGGACCAAGGACACTCTAAATACGAATTAGCAACAAGAGAGAAGGGGATCGGATCCATTCCACCCTGACCACCCACCAACTCATCGAGCTCAAGAACACCTCACCTCCCGAGGTTGTTCAACCACTGTACTAATTCATCCTCAGACCCTCAAGGCAATCCACCACAAAGCTGGAGTAGGGTATTACACCGCAAGGTGGTCCGAACCAGGATAAACTGTTGTGTCCCTTGTCCCTTGGATTCATCGAGCTAGGTTGTGGAATCGCTGGGCCGGCATGTTGGGAAGAGGAAGTTCTTCATATGCACCCCAGTGTTCGAACCTCTCAAGGGTCTGCGGAGCCCTGAATCTGACATTTGGCGCGCCAGGTAGGGGTGTGATGTCTACTACACAACCTTCTTCTTGTAGACGTTGTTGGGCCTCCAAGTGCAGAGGTTTGTAGGACAGTAGCAAATTTCCCTCAAGTGGATGACCTAAGGTTTATCAATCTGTAGGAGGTGTAGGATGAAGATGGTCTCTCTCAAGAAACCCTGCAACCAAATAACAAAGAGTCTCTTGTGTCCCCAACACACCCAATACAATGGTAAATTGTATAGGTGCACTAGTTCGGCGAAGAGATGGTGATACAAGTGCAATATGGATAGTAGATAATAGTTTTTGTAATCTGAAAATATAAAAACAGCAAGGTAACTAATGATAAAAGTGAGCGTAAACGGTATTGCAATGTGTGAAATAAGGCCTAGGGTTCATACTTTCACTAGTGCAAGTCCTCTCAACAATACTAACATAATTGGATCACATAACTATCCCTCAACATGCAACAAAGAGTCACTCCAAAGTCACTAATAGCGGAGAACGAACAAAGAGATTATGGTAGGGTACGAAACCATCTCAAAGTTATTCTTTCCAATCAATCTTTTCGGCTATTCCTATAAGTGTCACAAACAGCCCTAGAGTTCGTACTAGAATAACAGCTTAAGACATTGTCGGTGTTCTGGGAACAGGGGTCCCCAGACTTGCCTGCCTGCGGCCTGTGGCGTGGCTCAAGGGGGGGGGCAGCATGGCCCATCTTCATCAACACAGACCCAAGACCCTCGCGAGGGGCTAAGCCTCACGGGGCGGACGACACGGTGCTTCCTCAGGCACGGCCTCATCAGGCTGGCTCGGCCGAGGAGGCGGAGAGATCAAGGCGGGGTACCTCACGAGGTGCCCGTGACGCAAGCCATGACGACCAGGGCGCCAGGCGGGGCCAGCCGCTACCTCTACATCGCCGTGGACAAGTTCACCAAGTGGGCTGAAGTAGAGGATGTCCGCACCATTCCCGCGGGTTCAGTGGTCAAGTTCATCAAGGGCATCGTGAGCCGGTTCGGGGTGTCGAATCGCATCATCACGGACAACGGTTCACAGTTCACAAGTAACCTCTTCAAAACATACTGTGCTAACCTTGGAATGCAGATATGCTACGCCTCGGTGGCGCACCCCCGAAGTAACGGCCAGGCCGAGCGAGCCAACGCGGAGGTCCTGAGGGGCCTCAAGACCAGGACGTTCAAGAAGAAGCTGGAGGCCTGCGGCAGAGGTTGGTACGACGAGCTTCAGTCCGTGTTGTGGTCCATCCGCACAACCGCGACCAAGCCGACTGGGGAGACCCCGTTCTTCCTTGTCTACGGAGCCAAAGCGGTCCTCCCTCACAGGTCAGACGTCGCTCCGCGCGGGTCCTGGCGTTCGACGAGGCGCAGCAGGACGCCATGCGGGGGGATGGACCTCGTGCTGGGGAGGAACGTCGCCGAGAAGCCGCGCTACGAGCGGCGAGATACCAACAAGCACTGCGGCGATATCACTGCCGCAGCATCCGCCCCAGAACTCTCGAGGTAGGAGACCTCGTGCTCAGGCGGGTTCTCTCCAGGGAGGGGCTGCACAAGCTCTCTCCCATGTGGGAGGGCCCGTTCAAAGTTGTTCATGTTTCCAGGCCCGGCTCCGCGCGCTTGGAGACTCAGGAGGGGGTGCCAGTCCAGAACGCATGGAACATCCAGCACCTCCGTAGTTCTACCCCTAAAAAGGCCTAGAGCCTGTGAAGAAGGCGAATGCCTGTTGAAGCCATCGCATTTTGGGAAAAGCCCGGAGCTTGTGAAGAAGGCGAATGCCTGTGAAGCCATCGCGTTGGAAAAGGCCCAGAGCCTGTGAAGAAGGCGAATGCCTGTGAAGCTGTCGCGTTTTGGAAAAGGCCTGGAGCCTGTGAAGAAGGCGAATGCCTGTGAAGCTGTCGCGTTTTGGAAAAAGGCCCAGAGCCTGTGAAGAAGGCGAATGCCTAGTGAAGCTGTCGCGTTTGGAAAAGGGCCCGAAGCCTGTGAAGAAGGCCAATGCCTGTGAAGCTTCGCCTCCCGTGACCACTCTCACGTAATAATGAGTTGGGGCTGTACAAGCCCCGGAGTCTGAGAGCGCCGGCCTCAGGCCTGGGCTCCCTCCCACGGCCAGTGGCAGCACTTAGCTCCGCCGCTGGTGAGAAGACGTCGAAGACTAGATTAGGTGCCGACGCGGCTTCATTTGCTTTCCGCAGTTGGCTTTGCTCCTCTCATTCGAAGTTTTATTGAAGTTGTGCCGTCTTTGGCTTGTGGTTTCTTCGACTTTTCGCTCTCCCGCCTCGGTTTCTCTTTGCAAGCCTCGCGAGGGAGGGGGACACCAAGCGCCCCACGAGTGTTCCTATCCTAGTCATTCAAAGATTTCGCGACCTGGCCCATTACAGGAGCACCCCCCAGTCCGTGCCCCAACGGCACCGCGACACGAACACAGGGGCCTGGTCGGTCCGCCCCCCACGGCTGGGCCGGGAAACTACCCACACCGCGGGGCAGTAGCGAAGGCACGATAGCGGAAGCAAAATGATGTGATTTACGGCAATAACCCAACACGCCCCCGCGGGCTCCACACTACTGTCTTTTTGCGACAGGAAAAAAGGAAAAGAAAAGAACAAATAAGGCGCAGCTCGCCTCACACCAGCCTGCAGGGAGGACTCGAGCCGCCCACGGGGCTCTGGGCAGACTCCCTCTCGCGCTTCACTGGGGCGCGACGCTGGGCAGACAACGCCGCCACCTCCCAAGCAGATACCGACGGCGTGGAGGCTGACCGCGGCCACCGCTGGAGGAGTCGCCGCTTGAAGAAGAACCGGAGAAGCTTGAGGTACCCTGAGCGCCGCCAGTCACCGAGCACTGTCCTCTCATCGTCGTTGGAGCTGGGTCCGGCCGACGGTCGTCGTCCTCAGGGCAGCACCCGCGCGGCGACCATCCTCCCCAAACACCCTCACATAGAGGGTGCATCGCGGTCAAACTTGAAGTGCAGGGCACCGACGCCTCAGGCCGCGGCGCGGGCAAACGTTCTACCAACCGCAGGCAAGGCCAGGGCTCCCCAGCTGCGGAGACTCCAATGAATCCCATGAGCCCGGCTTGCAGCAGCCGTCAGCCTGGAGCCAGAGGCTGCCCGGGGCGCCGCCGGGAGCTCGTCGAGGAGAAGCGAGGAAGTTGGAAGCCGGTGCTAGTCGGCTCCGCCGACCACACAACGAACTCTGGCAGCAACCTCTGCAACGCGCCTAGGGGGATCGCGCGACCGAAGTGCACTCCCCGGCTGCAGCAGTCCGACCGTCACCATGCTGGGAACCGTCTCCGTAGCCCCGGGGAGCGACCATGGAGGCCACAGGATGCTTGCGAGGGCGCCCTCGGCCGCGCTTGGGCAGGGAAGAGGCAGGCTCTACCCGGCGAGCCTTCCCCTTCTCTGCGGCCGAGAACCTCCTCGACGGGGCCATTGAGAAGAAGGAGAAGCAAGGGGATGAATGGAAGGGCGCGCCCAATCCGTACTTATAGGCCGGCGAAGGCCAAACCGCCGACCCCCACTATTCACAGGTAATCATGACCGCTTGCATGCAGGGAACTTGTCCAATCGTGCAATTGCCGAGCGCCATGGGAAGTGGAGACGCCCACGTCCAATCAACCGCCACGCGGCCGCCCAAGGCCGCAGCTGTTAGGGCCCGCGGCCGCTTCGCTCCTTGCCCTTCCGCCTCCCTGCACGGCCAAGTCCGGGCGCGCCTTGGGCCCGGGGGCTACTGTCGGCGTTCTGGGAATGGGGGTCCCCAGACTTGCCTGCCTGTGGCCTGCGGCGTGGCTCAAGGGGGGCCCAGCACGGCCCATCTTCATCAACACAGACCCAAGACCCTCGCGAGGGGCCAAGCCTCGCGGGGCGGACAACACGGAGATTCCTCAGGCACGGCCTCATCAGGCTGGCTCACGAGGAGGCGGAGAGATCAAGGCGGGGTACCTCACGAGGTGCCCGTGACGCAAGCCATGACGACCAGGGGCCAGGCGGGTGCCAGCCCGTGCAATGTCCTCCTTTCCTCTTTGGTGCAAAGGGGGCAAGCGCAGCTCGCGCAGTACCGAGGCATCAGGCAAAGGTTGCCATTTCGGTGCAACGAGACCAAGACCAAGAAGACTGCAAGACGGAGGTCATCGTGGAGCCCAGGACGGCGTCACCACCAGAGCTTTGTGCAGGCGAAGACTACTTTTGTCAGGGTAGCTAGTACTAGCTGTCCCCCTTCAAATTAGCCCGCCATTGTTGGCTCCCTTCCCGCTCGATATTTGGGAAGAGGACCAGGGCCTCTATAAAAGGACCAGCCACCCACCGAAGAGAGAGGTTCGGAGGGGTTCGATCAGAGAGAGAGAGAGAGAAGGGTGGCTGAACTCCTCCCAGCAGTTCATCGCCCCAGCCAAGAACAGACCCTCGCGAGGATGTTCTTCCTTGTATCATTCATCATCATCAGCCCAAGAGGCAATCCACCACACCACAAACTGGAGTAGGGTATTACACCACAACGGTGGCCCGAACCAGTATAAACCCTGTGTCTCTTGTGATGTTCTTTCCATAGCTTAGATCTTAGCGTGGCGGAGGGGTGCAGGTAGGTAGGAAGCGAAATCTCCGCGCGCACCCCAGTGTTCGAACCTCAAGGGTCTCCCGGAACCCCAAACCCGACAGACACAAATCAATCAAAACCCTAATGTCACCTAGATACTCCATTGTCACCTCAAGTATCCGTGGGTATGATTAGATGATATGCATAACACAATTTCATATTCATCTATTCAACCAACACATAGAACCTCAAAGAGTGCCCCAAAGTTTCTACCATAGAATCACAACGAAAACGTGTGCCAACCCCTATGCATAGGTTCATGGGCGGAACCCGCAAGTTGATCACCAAAACATACATCAAGTGAATCACGTGATATCCCATTGTCACCACAGATACGCACGGCAAGACATACATCAAGTGTTCTCAAATCTTTAAAGACTCAATCTGATAAGATTACTTCAAAGGGGAAACTCAATTCATTACAAGAGAAAGAGGGGGAGGAGAAACATAAGATCCAACTATAATAGCAAAGCTCATGATACATCAAGATCGTGCCAAATCAAGAACACGAGAGAGAGAGAGAGAGAGAGATAAACACATAGCTACTGGTACATACCCTCAGCCCCGAGGGAGAACTACTCCCTCCTCGTCATGGAGAGCACTGGGATGATGAAGATGGCCACCGGACAAGGATTTCCCCTTCCGGCAGGGTGCCAGAACGGGTCTAGATTGGTTTTCGGTGGCTACGGAGGCTTCTAGCGGCGGAACTCGCAATCTAATCTCTGTTCTAGAAGTTTTAGGGTATATGGAGTTATATAGGGAGAAGAAGCACGTCAGGGGAGCCACGAGGGCCCCATGAGGCAGGGGGGTGCGCCCCTACCCTTGTGAGCTCCTCCTTCCTTCCTTCCTTGACTTGGGGTCCAAGTCCATCGGATGGCTTTCGTTCCAAAAATAACTTTAGTTGATTTCGTTCCGTTTCGACTCCGTCTGATATTCCTTTTCTTCAAAACACTGAAATAGGCATAAAACAGCAAATCTAGGCTGGGCCTCCGGTTAATAAGTTAGTCCCAAAAATAATATAAAAGTGGAAAATAAAGCCCAATATTGCCCAAAACAGTAGATAATATAGCATGGAGCAATCAAAAATTATAGATACATTGGAGACGTATCAAGCATCCCCAAGCTTAATTCCTGCTCGTCCTCGAGTAGCTAAATGATAAAAAGATAATTTTTGATGTGGAATGCTAGTTGGAAAAATTTCAATGTAACTCTTCTTACTTGTGATATGAATATTCAGATCCATAAGATTCAAGACAAAGGTTTAATATTGACATAAAAACAATAATACTTCAAGCATACTAACTAAGCAATTATGTTTTCTCAAAATAACATGGCCAAAGAAAGCTATCCCTAAAAAATCATATAGTCTGGCTATGCTCTATCTTCACCACACAAAATATTTAAATCATGCACAACCCCGATGACAAGCCAATCAATTGTTTCATACTTTTGATGTTCTCAAACTTTTTCAATCTTCACGCAATACATGAGCGTGAGCCATGGACATAGCACTATAGGTGGAATAGAATGGTGGTTGTGGAGAGGAAAAAATGGAGAAGATAGTCTCACATCGACTAGGTGTATCAACGGGCTAGGAAGATGCGCATCAATTGATGTCAATGCAAGGAGAAGGGATTGCCATGCAACGGATGCACTAGAGCTATAAGTATATGAAAGCTCAACAAAAGAAACTAGTGGGTGTGCATCCAACTCGCTTGCTCACGAAGACCTAGGGCATTTTGAGGAAGCCCATCATTGGAATATACAAGCCAAGTTCTATAATGAAAGATTCCCACTAGTATATGAAAGTGACAACATAGGAGACTCTCTATCATGAAGATCATGGTGCTACTTTGAAGCACAAGTGTGGTAAAAGGATAGTAGCATTGTCCCCCCCTTTTCTGGCCTTTCTTTTTTTATTTGGCCTTTATTCTTTTTTATTTGGCCATCCTTTTTTATGGCCTTTCTCCTTCTTCTTTTTTTGGGGGACAATGCTCTATTGAATGATGATCATCACACTTCTATTTATTTACAACTCAATGATACAACTCGATACTAGAACAAAGTATGGCTCTATATGAATGCCTCCGGCGGTGTACCGGGATATGCAATGAATCAAGAGTGACAAGTATGAAAGAATCATGAACAGTGGCTTTGCCACAAATACTATGTCAACTACATGATCATGCTAAGCAATATGACAATGATGAATGTGTCATGATGAATGGAATAGTGGAAAGTTGTATGGCAATATATCTCGGAATGGCTATAGGAAATGCCATAATAGGTAGGTATGGTGGCTGTTTTGAGGAAGGTGTATGGTGGGTTTATGGTACCGACGAAAGTTGCGCGGTACTAGAGAGGCTAGCAATGGTGGAAGGGTGAGAGTGCATATAATCCATGTACTCAACATTAGTCATAAAGAACTCACATACATATTGCAAAAATCTATTAGTTATCGAAACAAAGTACTACGCGCATGCTCCTAGGGGGATATATTGGTAGGAAAAGACCATCGCTCGTCCCCGACCGCCACTCATAAGGAAGGCAATCAATAAATAAATCATGCTCCGACTTCATCACATAACGGTTCACCATACGTACATGCTACGGGACTCACAAACTTCAACACAAGTATTTCTCAAATTCACTAATACTCAACTAGCATGACTCTAATATTACCATCCTCATATCTCAAAACAATCATCAAGTATCAAACTTCTCATAGTATTCAACACACTCATAAGAGAATTTTATTATTCTTGAATACCTAGCATATTAGGATTTTAGTAAATTACCATGCTATTAAGACTCTCAAAATAATATAAGTGAAGCATGAGAGTTCATCTATTTCTTCAAAATAAAACTACCACCATGCTCTAAAAGGATATAAGTGAAGCACTAGAGCAATGACAAACTACTCCGAGAGATTTAAGTGAAGATCAATGAGTAGTCGAATAATTATGCAACTATGTGAAGACTCTCTCACATTTAATAATTTCAGACCTTGGTATTCTATTCAAACAGCAAGCAAAGAAAAATAAAATGACATTCTAAGAATGGAAAACATCATGTGAAGAAGCAAAAACTTACGATCAACCGAAACTAACCGATAGTTGTTGAAGAAGAAAGGTGGGATGCCAACTAGGGCATCCCCAAGCTTAGATGCTTGAGACTTCTTGAAATATTATCTTCGTGGTGCCTTGGGAATCCCCAAGCTTGAGCTTTTGTGTCTCCTTAATTCCTCTCATATCACGGTCTCCCTAAATCTCAAAAGCTTCATCCACACAAAACTCAACAAGGACTCGTGAGATAAGTTAGTATAAACCATTGCAAAAACCTTATCATACTCTACTATAGAAAATCACTAAAATTATTATTCAACATTGCATACTAAATGCCTCTGCATATTTAATAGTCATATCCTCAAATAGAATCATTAAAGAAGCAAACATATGCAAACAATGCAAACATAACAGCAATCTGCCTAAACAGGATAGTCTTTAAATAATGCTGCAACATCCATACTTACCCAGCTACAAAAATTATGAAATAAAATTCCCACTGTAGTAAATTTATCAGAACTTAATATGCAAAAGGTTTCAACATTTTATCACATTCTTACTTTTCTAGGGAATTATTGCAACAGGG
Source organism: Triticum urartu (assembly GCF_003073215.2). Taxonomy (NCBI): domain Eukaryota; kingdom Viridiplantae; phylum Streptophyta; class Magnoliopsida; order Poales; family Poaceae; genus Triticum; species Triticum urartu. The sequence continues at coordinate 312,236,147 of NC_053028.1, read as the reverse complement.
GTAAACTTTCTGTTTTCAAACAGCGACATGTATACTTGTAACATAGGCATAGTAAAGGCTATCAATGCCATTTTTATTGAAATAAAAGATGCAAAACATTGTTCTAAATAACAGCAATCAAACCCTAACAAAATAAATTGACGCTCCAAGCAAAACACATATAGCTCCAAGTAAAGTTACAGATGAAGCAAAACACATATAGCTCCAAATAAAGTTTCTACCGGAGAATCACAACGAAAACGTGTGCCAACCCCTATGCATTGGTTCATGAGCGGAACCCGCAAGTTGATCACCAAAACATACATCAAGTGAATCACGTGGTATCCCATTGTCACCATGATACGCACGGCAAGACATACATCAAGTGTTCTCAAATTTTTAAAGACTCAATCCGATAAGATTACTACAAAGGGGAAACTCAATTCATTACAAGAGAGAAGAGCGGGAGGAGAAACATAAGATCCAACTATAATAGCAAAGCTCGCGATACATCAAGATCATGCCAAATCAAGAACACGAGAGAGAGAGAGAGATCAAACACATAGCTACTGGTACATACCCTCAGCCCCGAGGGAGAACTACTCCTTCCTCGTCATGGAGAGCACCGAGATGATGAAGATGGCCACCGGAGAAGGATTTCCCCTTCCAACAGGGTGCCATAATGGGTCTAGATTGGTTTTCGGTGGCTACGGAGGCTTCTGGCGGCAAAACCACCGGAGAAGAAGCATGTTAGGGAGCCACGAGGGGCCCACGAGGCAGGGGGGCGCGCCCCAGGGGGGCGTGCCCCAGGGAGTGGGCACGCCCCCTACCCTCGTGAGCTCCTCCTTCCTTCCTTGACGTGGGGTCCAAGTCCATCGGGTGGCTTTCATTCCAAAAATAACTTCTCTAGTTGATTTCGTTCCGTTTCGGCTCCGTCTGATATTCCTTTTCTTCAAAACACTGAAATAGGCATAAAACAACAAATCTGGGCTGGGCCTCCGGTTAATAGGTTAGTCCCAAAAATAATATAAAAGTGGAAAATAAAGCCCAATATTGCCCAAAACAGTAGATAATATAGCATGGAGCAATCAAAAATTATAGATACATTGGAGACGTATCAGGGTGCGTCGAGGCTTCACTTCCATTGACCGACTCACCGCTGACCCACTTTCTCCATGGCTGATGCTCGCCGAGCCCGTGCTGAGCGTCGAGCCGCTCTCTTCACTCGCGTCGCCCAAACGGTGCCCGTCGGCAGGCCTCCCCATCATTCTTCATCACCCGTCGACAACATCGCCACCGGCCCGGCGGGGCACGAGCAGCAAGCTTCGTCGCTGCACCCCTCCATGCGGCGGGACAGACGCACCGCCACCCCATCGCTGACTCCGGCCCGGCCGGGCACGAGTAGCAAGCTTCGTCGCTGCACCCCTCCATGAGGGGCACGAGCAGCAAGTTTCGTCGCTGCACCCCTCCCACACTCGTCATGGCCCGACAAACGTACAGGTTGCGTTGCTCCTGGCGTGCGAGCTCCTACGCCCACCAAGCCCTTCTCAGGAGTGACCGACGACTCCACCACCTCGATAGGGCAGATCCGCCTCCCTGTCACCTTCGGCCAACGCAACAACTACCACACCGAGCTCATCGACTTCGACGTCGCTCACATCCGCCTCCTATACAACACCATCCTGGGATATTCGGCCTTGGCCAAGTTCATGGCGGTGACCCACCAAGGCTACAACGTCCTCAAGATGCCAGGGAACCACGACATCATCACGATCGTCTGCGAGGAGAAGGACGCGGTGTGCTCCCTTGAGCGCGCCTATCAGGCTGCGGCGATTGAAGACCCAGACAACGAAGGCGCCATCTACCCTCCTGAGGCTGTCCCCAAGAAGAAGAAGCAGCTGCCCGGCCAAGAGCCTCAGGAGAGAAATGTCTCCAGCCACACCACCTCAGCACCTGCGCCCACGGATGGGGCGACTCCCTCCCTCACATAGGAAGGCTCGCCTGGCACCCTCCTCAGGAGGGGCTCAGGGGCTCTCTTCTAGAGGGCCTTTGACCTAGCCAACATCACGAGGGAGGCGCTCGGGCACCACATGGAGGCGTGCTTCGTCGCGCGCTTCCCTCATGAGGGCACAAGGCACGGGGTGCCTGGTGCTCGGGAGTTCATCACCAAGACGACCGAGGAGCTTCAAGAGGAGAGAGCCATGCGTGGCCACCATCGCCTACTACCTGGCGCGGCTCCTTGTCCTGGCGAGGACAAGGAGCTGCGCGTCTGCGTCAACATCCTAGGGCTCAATAGAGCCGTTTCTCAGGAGCGCTTCTGGCCTTCACGTGTTGGTCGGTGTGAGGGCCCACCTCACAGCTACGTTCGCATGCCTTTTGGCTTGCCGAATGCGGCTGTCACTTTCCAGTGTCGCCTGCAAAGCATCATGGCAGCTCAGGAGGCCAGGCACCACGTGGTCTTGGCAGAGGTGGCGACGGTTCTTCGCGAGCCCCCCGAGCCTCGAGAGCCTCCCGAGGTTCAGGATCCAGGTGGTTCGTGAGGCGCAACCTCTTCAGCGTGCATCTTCACCTACTTCGACATCTCTTCGGTAACGGTGCCAGGTGACATTTTCTGGTTTATTTAGTTGGGGGCGCCCCTCGGGCCGCATTATCCCCGGGTCGCACGGGCCTGTCCCTGCGACATGTATCCTTTTGCATCTTTGATTTACCTTGTTGGGGCGCCCCTTGGGCTGCATCGTCCCCAGGCCGCGTGGGTTTGTCCCTGCGGCATGTGTCATTCTTGCATCTATCTGGGAAACCTTTACCTCCTCACTTGGGTTGTCTTATGATTATCACCTACTCACCTGATTGATTATTACCCTTCATGGCCTCCCGCGTTGCTAACCGACCTCATGTTCATACCGCACGAGGCCACACGTGTTGGCACGGTGCTTATGCTCGGCTCCGTCCCTACAATGCTGATAAATCTGAGAGATCGAGCTCTGGCTCGCCGCCCGCCCCACGTACGTCACCTCACCATGTCCTCAGTGCCTTCATCTTCTTGCGGAAACATCAACGGCAAGATAGCACTCATGATTAGGGGATGTATTCTCCCTCCGGGCTAGCTCGTAGGAATCGACAGAGCTTAACTACGGGTGGCCCCCGCCAGTTGTTCCATTTCCATGTGATTCGCTTGCGCGTTAAAGGGGGGCTCCTGAGCATCGTGCCTCAGGAGCTCCTACTAACTCTCCAGCCCTCACCCCCTAGCCTTGACCATGGCATCACGACCTAGCATACCAATGGCGGCTGAGCGTCGCTCGAGGGTCGGGACCCGAGGACGCAGAGCATTCAGATGAGCGAGGAAATGGGAGACCGGCATGGACCTACCTAGTAGCATCACCGCTGAAGCACAAATCGGCCGTTGCGCAATGAATCATCATAGCCTTGCCAAAAGATAAGTCACCCATGCATAATGAAGTGAATCTCTCCGTCCGAAGTCCTCCGCTCTCACAAGCTCACTCCGGAAGTACTATTTCCCTTTTCGGCCTCCAGGGAGTGATATGTCTCCATCGTATCTACTTTCCAAACACTTTTGACCTTATTTTGGACTCTAACTTGTATGATTTGAATGGAACTTACCCAGACTGACGTTGTTTTTAGTAGAATTGCCATGATGTTATTTTTGTGCAAAAATAAAAGTTCTCAGAATGACCTGAAACTTCACGGAGAATATTTTTGGAATTTATAAAAAAATATTGGTGAAAGAATCAACACCAGGGGGCCCACACCCTGTCCATGAGGGTGGGGGCGCCACCCTAGGGTGTGCCCCCTGTCTCATGGGCCCCCTGAGGTTCCATCAACCTCAACTCCAACTCTATATATTCATGTTCGGGGAGAAAAAAGTCAGAGAGAAGGATTCATCATGTTTTACGATACGGAGCTGCCACCAAGCCCTAATCTCTCTTAGGAGGGCTAATCTGGAGTCCGTTCGGGGCTCCGGCGAGGGGAATCCGTCACCATCGTCATCATCAACCTTCCTCCATCACCAATTTCATGATGCTCACAGCCGTGTGTGAATAATTCCATCGCAGGCTTGCTAGACGGTGATGGGATGGATGAGATTTATCATGTAATTGAGTTAGTTTTATTA